>NC_134484.1:491026600-491290645 GCF_040206685.1 Ascaphus truei
TTTGAGTATTTTTCATCTTATTTTCCCCTGTGTCTCCCCCTTGGTTTAAGATATATTATTGTTTCTTATGTTCACTATTGTGTATATAAGTTTATTCATTGTATATACTTAATTATTTTTTCTTTTGGGTTTAGTTATATTATTTGTAGCTAGGATCCTTAGGGGGTGTTATAATCCTTTAGCTCATTTGTATCACCTCATATTTTTGAGAGGTATATTATTACATTTTTGATACATTTAAGCTCTAGGTTTTACTTTCAGCGATATTATATGTATTATTTTTCTAGTCACAGCTTTTTTATTTTTGTTTTGCTGCCTAGAGTGTGTTTATGTTTTTAATGTTAGTGTGTCTTATTGCTCGCTATTAAAATCATTTCCTTTTTCTATTTTGACTTAGAATCCAAGTCTTTTTTCTTTATATTAGATTAGTTATTTTGTGGTATATTTAGAGTGCTATTTTGGGGATTGTCTCAGTCTTTTTGTGTGTTATATTTATTTCTTTATCCCCCAGCACCACCAGTGTTTCCCTAGCTATTTGGTTACAGGCTATCCTATTTAGAAATTGTATTTTCTCAGGATTCTCTGTATTCATTTTTGGGTCTGGCTTAACCTCTTATTTATATAATGTGAGCAACTGCCTTTTTGTGTGTGTCATATATATATATATATATATATATATATATATATATATATATATATATATATATATATAATCAAAAAATAAATAGATGATACCGTTCTGTGGCTAACGAAATGCTTTTATTTGTGCGAGCTTTCGAGATACACTGATCTCTTCTTCCGGCGATGTTACACGCCCGGTTGTAACATCGCCGGAAGAAGAGATCAGTGTATCTCGAAAGCTCGCACAAATAAAAGCATTTCGTTAGCCACAGAACGGTATCATCTATTTATTTTTTGATTATTGAAGCTCGGCTAACACGGTACTGATACCTCTACATGAATATATATATATATATATATATATATATATATATATATATATATATGAAAAAATCACACTCAGTTGGCACACTGTAAACAATAGTAAGATGCTAATGCTTGCCCCATATGCACATGTAAAAAATAGATTTTACCAGATTGGAGTCCGGAAAAAACGAGACAGCACACAGTCCAGTAGATCCAATGAAGTTGTATTCAAAGTAACATGGCACCACATATATATATGTGTGTGTACAATAGAGGACTGCGCTATTGTGTGAATTGCCAGAAATTATTGGTATAACTAAATGTTAATTAAATATAAATTAATGACAATATGTAATTAATAAAATATATGATTAAAAAATGGATATATACCAAAAATGCATATAAATCAATGTCTAATGAACAAACAACTCAAAAATAAAAATAAAAATAAAATACGTGGTGCTGTGAACCTTCCTTTGTCTGCTCAATGCAGATAGTCCTATAGAGTCCAAACAAATATGTCCAGTATTTGGGAAGTAAATGTAGCACTAACAGGAAAAACAGGCAGCTTCTTTAAAAGGGTACAACGACCTCCCTCTCCACCTGCATAGAAAAATAGAAGAAAAAGAAGCGCCAAATCCTAGTGCATTACTGTGCAAAAATCGATATATTTAATTCCCAAAAATCTCAATAAAATGAACTCACAAACATAGAACAAATAAAAGCATGTTATGAGATATACTCATGCTCCTAGGACCAGGAAACACTGCTTTGCTGCTGAGATGAGTCCGTGACACCACTGGATCACCACTGGATCCAATGCACTAGGATTTGGCGCTTCTTTTTCTTCTATATTTATATATATATATATATATATATATACAAATGTAAATACAACTGTATGCTCATCTGCATGTCTTAGGCAGGTCTGCAACCCCGCTTTTCCCCATTATAACCCAGCACACAGCACTTCCACTGCAGCAAGGGATTCTGGGAAATGACATGCAAATGAGCACACAGTGCCACTTTTTGCTTCAAAAACCATTTTTAACATGGTTTTTTTACTCACCATAACTTAGCTCAGTATTATGGTTGGCCCATCCTTTAGCTTCTTTGCATACCCAGTTAATCAACCCCACACTGATGAGACCCATTAAGGTCGAAACAGCTGTTTGTGGGTGGTTTTCTGGGTATGCACCTTAACCCTGGCTTTGCTCAAAGCTGTGACCATGCAGCAAGCTTAAGCCTATAGGGAACCATGTTAAAAATGGTTTTTGAAGCAAAAAGTGGCAAAGGTGCTTGGTTTACAGGCCGCGGTCACGTGATCGGGACCTTGAAATGCAGAGGGATACCGGCACCTCATAAAGTGGGCTGTATCTCGGGGAGCAGGGGGTCCCCCGACCTGAAACCAACGCGGTTCAGCTCCGGAGACCCCCTGCACATATACACTATGAATAAAAATGTATTTCAAATGTATTTATTTATAGTCATTTATTTATTTAGATTTATTTATTTATTTTTTGGGCGGCTGCTGTGTGTGATTTTTTTTTATTGTGGGTAATTTTTAATGTGCCGATGTTTGCGCAGAGAGAGCAGCGGTTCTCTCTCTGCTGCAAACACATCTCGCCAGGGGACGGCCTATAGTATCATTGATGTGCATATACAGTATTGTATGTGTATGTTAGGAGTTATAGGGGTTGTTGTTATACAGTATATACCGTATATATACAGTATATACTGCATTACAATTCATGAATTTCTCGGCTTCAAAGACAACACCTCGCAAACGCCCCCATGCGTTTTTACACGGCATTGCAGTATTGCAGCCAGCGGGAATAAAATGCTTAAATCACAGGCGCGATATAACGCTATATACACCGGGAGAAAACGACACAAAACCGCAGATAACCGGGATACTCCGAAATTCGCGGAGCTAGCCAAGTAAGAATAAAGTTGGTCGGTAGTGTATGTAGAGGTGCTGTGTGTATGTAGAGGCGCTGTGTGTATGTAGAAGTGCTGTGTGTATGTAGAGGTTCTGTGTGTATGTAGAGGCGCTGTGTGTATGTAGAGGTGCTGTGTGTATGTAGAGGTGCTGTGTGTATGTAGAGGTGCTGTGTATGTAGAGGTGCTGTGTGTATGTAGAGGCGCTGTGTGTATGTTTTTGGTATGTTTATGGTTTTTGAAGCAAAAAGTGGCACTGTGTGCTCATTTGCATGTCATTTCCCAGAATCCCTTGCTGCAGTGGAAGTGCTGTGTGCTGGGTGACAATGGGGTTGCAGACCTGCCTAAGACATGCAGATGAGCATACAGTTGTATTTACATTTGCATATTTGCTTTGCTGTGGTGGGTTTTTGTCACTTTTTTTACTCACCATAACTTAACTCAGTATTATATATATATACAGTGGTTGACAAATCACCAAAAAATCTACTTGCCACACAAAAAAATCTACTCGCCACCTAGTACCAAACGTGTGCTGCTTGGGCCAATATTTACTCGCCCGGGGGTTAAATCACTCGCCCGGGGCGAGCAAATGTATAGGTTTGTCGAACACTGTATAAATATATATATATATATATATATATATATATATATATATATATATATATATATATATAGATATAGATAGATATATAGATATATAGATATATAGATATATACATGTAGAGGTATCAGTACCGTGTTAGCCGAGCTTCAATAATAAAAAAATACATAGATGATACCGTTCTGTGGCTAACGAAATGCTTTTATTTGTGCGAGCTTTCGAGATACACTGATCTCTTCTTCCGGCGATGTTACAATGAATGAAGCAAGCCAAAGCTATACTATAAACAGTGTCTATTGGAATGTTATCTGTGCTGGTCCTTCCCCCGGTGTGGATGTGTTTTATGGCTGGAGGTGTCAAAAGGTTCCTGAAAGCAAGTGATGAAAGAGTGTGTATGTGTATCAGTGTGAATAAAAATGAATGGAGAGCCCACAGTATATACAGTGCTTTACAAAAGGTGTGTGTGGAGTGGTAGTGGATATAAATGGTGTGGGTGGGTGTGGAAATGTGAGAGTTAGTAGCACCACTAAAAGTGTGTGTGGATACTATGTGGTCCCTATTGGTGTATAGGGATGGAAAAACAAGGAGTATAAGTATGTGAATTTGCCACCTTATATCCAATGCTTCGTTTGCATGAAAACAAATTCTTTGAATACATGTATGTATGTATGTATGTATGTCTTTATTTGTATAGCGCCATAAAATGTACATAGCGCTTCACAGTAGTAATACATGTCATATAAATAGCAAATATAAATAACACATCATGGGAATAAGTGCTTCAGACATACTGTAAAAGTAACATTAAGGAAGGAGTCCCTGCTCCGAGGAGCTTACAATCTAATTGGTAGGTAGGGAGAACGTACAGAGACAGTAGGAGGGAATACTAGTAAGTGCGTCTGCAGGAGGCCAAGCTTTGTGTCATGTGTCCATGATTATCCAGTGCTACTCATATGCTTCTTTAAGCAGATGTGTCTTAAGGTGGGTCTTAAAGGTGGATAGCGAGGGGGCTAGTCGGGTATTGAGGGGAAGAGCATTCCAGAGGTGTGGGGCAGAAAGTGAGAAAGGTTTAAGGCGGGAGAGAGCTTTAGATACAAAGGGGGTAGAAAGAAGACATCCTTGAGAAGAACGCAAGAGTCGTGATGGTGCATAGCGAGAAATTAGGGCTGAGATGTAATGAGGGGCAGAAGAATGTAAAGCTTTAAAAGTGAGCAGTAGAATTGAGTGTGAGATACGCGATTTAATCGGAAGCCAGGAGAGTGATTTCAGCAGGGGAGACGCTGAGACAGATTTAGGAAAGAGTAGAGTGATTCTGGCAGCAGTGTTTAGGATAGATTGTAGGGGAGACAGGTGAGAGGTAGGAAGGCCGGACAGCAGGAGGTTGCAGTAATCGAGACGTGAGAGAATGAGGGCCTGAGTCAGAGTTTTAGCAGTTGAGTAACAGAGGAAAGGGCGTATCTTTGTGATATTGCGGAGGAAAAAGCGACAAGTTTTAGAAACGTTTTGAATATGAGAGGAGAATGAGAGAGAGGAATCAAGTGTGACCCCTAGGCAGCGTGCTTGGGCTACTGGGTGAATGAGACATGAGAATGTCTATAAAAACTTTCGACTATATATTGCAAAATGTAGAGGGAATGATTACATCTGTCCAATCTAATTTCTGCCACATCATTCGTGCAGAGGAGAGATTGATGTTGACTTTGCGGTAAGTTGTACGTTGAAATTATACTGATATAATGATGTCAATGTGTAAATATGAGTCAATATGCCTACAGTATATACAGCACACAATATATAGATATATATACATACAGTCAATATATATACATACAGTCAATACATAATATGTATAGGCATATTGACTTTATGTATATACTATACAATATATACATTGTTCGACAAACCTATACATTTGCTCGCCCCGGGCGAGTGGATTTAACATCGTGGCGAGCTCCTATTGGCCCAAGCAGCACACGTTTGGTACTAGGTGGCGAGTAGATTTTTTTGTTCGGCGAGTAGATTTTTTGGTGATTTGTCGACCACTGAATAAATATATATATATATATATATATATATATATATATATATATATATATATATATATATAAATATATATATAGATATATAGTTATGTATATGTATATGTGTATATATGTATATATATATATATATATATATGTGTGTGTGTGTGTGTGTATATATATATATACATATATATATGTGTGTGTGTGTGTGTGTGTGTGTGTGTGTGTGTGTGTGTGTGTGTGTGTGTGTGTGTGTGTGTGTGTGTGTGTGTGTGTGTGTGTGTGTGTGTGTGTGTGTGTGTGTGTGTGTGTGTGTGTGTGTGTGTGTGTGTGTGTGTGTGTGTGTGTGTGTGTGTGATAGTATATATCTGTATATATATCTGTATATATCTGTATATATATATCTGTATATATCTGTATAGATATACATATATATGTATGTGTATATAGGTGTACAGTATGTACTGTATGTATATATTTATATAAATAGGGGGCTATTCACTAAGCTGTGATAAGTCGTTTTAAGAGCTCTTAGAACGTGATGTTCTACCGAACGTGATTCACAGAGCCGCGCGAACAGGCACTTTGCGCTCTAAAACGGACTTTTTTCAGGAAATTTTTCAAAGTCCAACTTTGCTCGTACGATCAGCTGTTTGCACTGAATCCTTCTGCGGGATTCAGCAAGCAACGCAAACATATCGTACATGAAAGTTGCGCTGAATAAAGCTTACCAGCTAAAGGCAGGTGATAAAAAAGCAGGACTTAGAAAAAATTCTTTATTTACCTTTTTGCAAGCGCAAAACCCATACAACAGGCCGGTGGGTGTCCCCGGCTGACCCCGCGGGGGTCCCCGAGGGAAGCCAGTGGTCGCGCTATTGTCCCGGCTGACCCCGCGGCCATCCCGGGGTCCCCGCAGGAGTCGCGGGGTCCCCGCGGGCCTGCGGTACCAATGTTGTGCCTACAAAAATACTAAACATTATTTCGAACAAAATACACCCCCCTAACACATACAGTACAATAATGTGCAAAATAACTATTATCCAGATATGGATAATAGATTATTTGCCCATTATTAAACACTGCATTAGCATACCTAAATAAAGTCAATAAAAACAGTAGCCAGCTAATCCAATGAATACAAGCAGTAACAACATCAACAATGAATTAATTAAACCATTAACCAATGAAACCAATTAATTCCTAAACCAACTCAAAATGAATAGTAAAACTAACCAATCAAACCAATGAATTACTACAACATTAATGAATGTAAACATTAAAAGACAAAGAAATACATTCAAACAATATCTGAAATAACCATTAAACGCATTAGCTAACATAATACAACATTAACTACAAACGAACACCAATCGCAAATATTTTATTACCATTAAGCAGGAAAAAAACAAACAATCACATCCACATAAGTAATTGAAATTAAAAAAAATCAACAGCAATACCAAGCCACAAATGTCCCCCAAATATTGTCATAATAATGTATTCATCTGTACCCTAAAGTGGTACAGATTAATATATTATCAGTCAATGTGCCTCCCCCAAAAAATCACAAAACACATCCAATGAAGAAACCTGTAAAAAGAGACATTTACAAACATTCAATATATTACTTACCATTAGAAGTGGTGGCCTCCGACTGACTCCCGGGGTAAGAGGAAGCTCACATACCTTGAAGGCCTCCAACAGCATCCGATGCCATCCGCCATGAAGATCTGGATCAGGTACCCAAATCTTCTTTTTTCTTTCTCTAATCACCTTCTTCTTTCTTCATATGTCACCATTTCTTGATCTTCTTTATCTTCTATCTTCATCTGTCAATCCAAAAAAACCTCATGGTAAATCCCAACCGATGTTGTCTCGTCGTCTTCTTGGGCTCAAATGAGGCATCACGGCCTTAAATAGGGCTTGTGACGTCACATTTAGCCTCAAAATGGTTAACAGCCACCTAATTGGCTGTTCAAACCATGTTCCGACTTTAATTTTTTTTTTCATGACAGTGGCGACCAACTTTATTCTTACTTGGCAGGCTCCGCGAATTTCAGAAGATCCCGGTGATGTGCGGTTTTGTGTCGTTTTCTCCCGGGGTATATAGCGTTATTTTCACGGCTGTGATTTAAGCATTTTATTCCCGCTGGCTGCAATACTGCAATGCCGCGTAAAAACGCATGGGGGCGTTATGAGCTGTTGTCTTTAAATCCGTCCCCTATAACCCCTAACATACAGTACTGTACATTTTTGTTCATAGTGTACATGTGCAGGGGGTCTCCGGAGCTGAACCACGTTGGTTTCAGGTCCGGGGACCCCCTGCTCCCCGAGATAAAGCCCCCTTTATGAGGTGCCGGTATCCCTCTGCGTTTAAAGGTCCCGATCACTTGACCGCGACCTGTAAACCAAGCAGAGGGATACCGGCACCCCTTAAAGGGGCCTGTATCTCGGGGAGCAGGGGGTCCCCGGACGTAAAACCACAGCGGTTCTGCTCCGGAGACCCTCTGCATATCTACTGTATGAATAAAAAACATATATAAATAAACACTCGTTCCTTACCTTAGCGGCTATGTGCTATGGTAACGAAGCAGCATTTCTGTATTTTAATAATATTGTACAGTGAGCAGGGGGTTCCCTGAGCCAGAAATTAATGCTCAAGGGACCCCCTGCTCCTGCACAATATTATTAAAAATACAGAAATGCTGCTTCATTACCAAAGCGTATAGCCGCTAAGGCAATAAAGGGGTTAACTCACCGTGCCCGCTTTATTGTGGGTAGCGGGGGTGGGTGAAGGGGGTATTTGGCCCTTGGTGTGAGTTTAGGACTTTGCGGGGGGTTGCGGGTGCACTTAACCCCTTCACGGCCGTAGCAGTTAATACCGCTACGGTCATGAAGGGGTTAAGCCCTCCCGCTACCCCCCGCAAGCTCTAAACAACCACCGTTGGGGCTAATACCCCCTTCACCCACTCCCGCTACCCACAATAAAAAAAATCACACACAGCAGCCGCCCAAAAAATAAATAAATAAATCTAAATAAATAAATAAATAAATGACTATAAATAAATACATTTGAAATACATTTTTATTTATAGTGTAGATGTGCAGGGGGTCTCCGGAGCTGAACCGCATTGGTTTCAGGTCCGGGGACCCCCTGCTTCCCGAGATACAGGCCCCTTTATGAGGTGCCGGTATCCCTCAGCATTTCAGGTCCCGATCACGTGACCGCGGAATGTAAACAAAGCAGAGGGATACCGGCACCCCATAAAGGGGCCTGTATCTCGGAAAGCAGGGGGTCCCCGGACCTAAAACCAAAGCGGTTCAGCTCCAGAGACCCTCTGCACATCTACACTATGAGTAAAACAGACATATCAATAAAGACTCGTTCCTTACCTTTGCGGCTATGTGCTATGGAAGCGAAGCAGCATGAATGTATTTTTAATAATAGTGTACTGTGAGCAGGGGGTCCCCTGAGCTGAATCGCGTTGCTTTGTGGACCAGGGACCCCCTGCTTCCCAAAGTACATATGAAACCAGGTTGTGGTTCATGTTCCTTTCCAAGGTCATCCGATCTGATGGCCTCAAGAAACCTGAAACACGGAAAGAATACATTTGTAGATATTTGCAACATCACCAAATATATAAAACTTGTTTATTTTCTCTCCAAACTTAATTTCATAGCAATGAGGCTTCAACAGAGCCACAGACTTGGGGAGATATAGCTGATTCAAACAGAAAATAAAACTGTAAAAATATTAATAGATCTCATTATAATATTGTGATGACTCCCTTATAACTCCTCCCCTAGCTGCTCCTTATAGCTCACCCTCTAATTGTTCCTATAACTACTCTCTCTAACTTATCCCCTAACTGCTTCCATAACTGTTAAATATACTTTATCCCTCTAACTGCTCCTATACCTGCTCCCTATTATTCCTCCTCTAATTGCTCCTATAACTGCTCCGAATAATTCCTTACCAAACTGCTCTTAATTCTGCTATGAAATAACTCCTCTCCTAACTGCTCCTATAATTACTCCAGATAATTCCTTCCCTAACTGCTCCTATAACTGTTCCTTGTAACAACTCCTCCCTTATGACCCCCCATATAATTGCTCCTATAACCAAACCCTAGAACTGGTTCAATAGCTCATCCCTTAATTGCTTCTATAATTCCTACCTATTATTCCTATCTTAATTTATCCTCTAAACTCTCCCCACAACTTCCCTATAATCTGCTTCTGGACAGGAAGGGAAGATGGTTCTGCTAAGGGACCGTTAATGATATCTCCAGATCTCAGGGCAGAGAGGCTCTCGTGTAGGACTCTCGTTCCTTCTAGGGCATTACGGAAGCTTCGTCTTTATCTGTTTTAATATGGGGGGGGGGTGTCAAAATCACTCCACTTGAGCGTGTCCTCCACATCTTGGAAAGAGGACAGCTTTTTAGCCAGAGGGTTGGTGCCGGCCTTCCTGAGCAGCCTTTCCATCTGATACTCCTCACTACTAACTGGGTAAGTAGCGTCTGGGTAATAAAACCCATTGCAAATGGACTGATGGGAAAAGAGAAGATAAAGAGATGCCTGCTCAGCTAATTGATGATTGTCATGGAAGACCAGTGCTTTTATCCCTTTTTACCTTCTGGGCTTATTCACTAGGCAAAACAAGGTAGTGGATTAGAATAAGGTTTATTCAGGTGAAACCCACGGACAGACAATGAGTACACAAAGTACATGTACAACACACTTAACTGGGAGTCTGGGGTTAAAATCTATCCTCAAATAGGTGCAAGGTACCTGCTTCAGGATGGCTTACTCTGGCTGTACTTTGTCCAGAAAGACATGCTACTCCTTTCAGCATCACGGCTGTGCTTTTTCCCGCTACGCCCTCAGCTCAGAACTTGGCCGCAAAATGCAGGACTTATTCTCAGCTTGGCAGGCTTCTCCAGCTATAAACGAAGCAGGTTGCTCTGCTATTCACAACAGAGCAACTTTGAAAAGCCCACCAGTGCCTTACCGACCCAAGCCTGAAATAGTCTGGTCCTCTGATCAGCCAGTCCCCTTACATAGACCTCTGTGTTCCTTTGTCTAACATGGAGAAGGGGCGGGTAACCAATCAGAGGATTGATCGTAACTCAGCCTGCCAATTAGAATGGAGGCTCGTCGGGCTGCTGACGTCAGAGGAGGGGGGTGTCGGGCTGGCTCAGAAAGCTGAGTGAGTGGGAAATATGAATTGGCCAATGGGAATCGTGCCTATGAGCAGTGCCTTCCCCCAACCAACCCATTGGGTAGGTAGCGTATTATAAATATTCAGCCGGCTAATTATCTAATCACCTCAGTCTCATCAAACACAACTGACGACTATTTAATGTTCAGCAAAGCATCAGCATGCAGTTTCCTCACCAGCAAATAGCCTTTCAGCAAAGTATGAATCATAATACTGCTCCTGCCAGATATGAAACCCGCTTTCCATGTATATACATATGTTCACCTAGACGATGCTGCTCAATGTGCCAGAAATGCGAGGAGTGGAAGAGCTTGATCTATATCCTCAGGGAGCATTGAATACAAAGAGAACCATATCATTAGTAATGTCAAACCAAAGTCTTATTTGTATTAGTGCTCTTCTGTAGGATCACGGTCCCTATTAGAGATGGGTGATTTTTTTGGGTGGGTTTGGATCCGCCACGAATCGGTCGGTTCCTTTGGTCTGTGGATTTATCTCAAAAAGGGCGATTCGCCTTTTGCAGATTTTTTGTTATTATTGACAATTCATTCCGCGAATTCCGCAATCCACTGACGGATTTTCAGAATCCTAACCTTGAACAAGAGAAGATCCCCCATACACCGGAGAGCGATGTGTTCCCTGTAGGTGTGATCTATTGTTTCCATAACAATGGGATTGTGCATCTGTCAGTATTTAGCAAGAAAAGTGTAGGGATTTTCAGAGCCCATACCCTGGCAAGCAATCCCTATTTAATAGGATGATCCATGGATCTCTAGGCAAAGGGATAGAAGAAATGCTCTCAATTATCTCAATGACCTAGTCCCAAAATGGTCAGATAAGAGGGAAATCCAACCAAATGTGTACATAGCATAGACCCAAAAAATCCCCTCCAACATTTTTCAGAGGTGCCTGGGAAGAGGTTATGTGCTGTAGTTTAGTTGGTGTGAAGTGTGGCGTTAGGCGTAGCCGGCCTGCATTAATAAAGGTGGAGCCCAGCTGGCTGCCCCTGAAACCGTATGGTATGGGCTGAGAGTGTGAGCTCGTGGGTCTAATGTTGTACCTTACTGTTTTGCCTGTAATTTTATTCCCCTTTGATACTGTCCCCCATAGGGGTATAAGCTAGGAACTGTGTATGTGTAAGCAGGCGCCTTGCAACTAGGAAAGGGTAGATCTCCTTCCCCAGACCCCAGTAAGTGTGTATATTCTCTCTTTCTTGTATTTCTTTGTGTTTCCGAGGTCTTATCCGAATAAACCACAATTTATTTTACTGCCTGTTTTGCCTTGTGACTGATCCCTTAAATATAAAGGTGTCTTTGGCCGGGCCTACCGTGACATGAAGTACCAACAAATCATGAACTTATAGGAGATTATTAAGGTAGAGAATGTAACCCAAAGAAAATAACTCAGACTCACGCTCTGATGATTTATGATAATATTAAAATTATATTTATTAGAGACAACAAATGTAAAATATTTGGTTTTAAAATGACAATTATAACGCGTACTGGATCTGTGTACTGAGTATATAGAGTGTACTGAGGATCCTAGGAGTACTAGGGGATTAACCGTGCATATATAAGGTATCCACTATATAACACATACCCTTATAAGGGCGTGTTAATCATACAATTCAAGAAAGGATCTTTCTGCTGTTGAGCAGTAGGTAAAAGTCCTTATTGTTTACTGGGGATGTAGGTATCGACTTGTACAGTAGGTAAAATGCAGATGAAATAATAAAGTTCATTCAAAACTTGTATCATTTGTTAATTTTATATTGTGTGCATCAAGTACATCAACATATAGTTTGTGTTGTATGTGTTGTTGTACATCAGGTACAGCAACTGGTATACCGTGTATCAAGGTAGGTAAGTATACAAGCAAAAGGCAGACCGTGCTGCAGTGAAAATCAAGTGCCACCTGGTATAACCTTGCTCACAGTGCTGCAACGAGATTGGAGGTGGATGGCACATGAGCAATAGGTCTTGGGGATATTAACCTCTATTAACCCTTGTTATCTGGGAGCTATGATGATGGTCAGATATAATGTGACCTTAGAGGGACATGGTTGGTAGTCAGCGTATATACCTAATGGGTATAGATCTGGGTAAGGACCCTGTAATGATCAAGGTGTCTATATGACCAGGAGGCTCTTACACCAAGATCCCGTGTCCAGCAAGGCCGAAGAGTAGATACCGTCTACCAATACCCGTATAAGAGCTACCGGTCCCACCCGATTATTCCCGTCCTTGGGGCCTTCGCCACTTTGGTTGGGGACGGGGTCTTCTCCTTTGCAGCGTAGGCGCCACAGACCATAGCGTTAGGTATGAATTTCTTGGGCGAGGGACTCCGGTCTTGAGATTCTCCCATCCGGCAATCATAGGAGATATGCCCTTTCTTGCCGCACTTGTAACAGGACAGCTCCCGCGGTGGAGTGCGGCGGTTATAGGGAGGCAAGTTCCGTCCAGCGTACTTTGTCCATTCGGGTCCGGGTTTATCCGGGGGTCTTCCTTTTTCTCATTACCCCCTTTACTCTTGGGGGTGGCGGTTACCTTAGCTTTCTGTGGAGAATGAAACATTAGATGCGCCTCATGTTCCTTTACTTGTTGTAACAGCTTGGTGAACGAGGGGGGGCTCCCTTGAGTGAGGTTATCGCGAATCATGTTTGCAATTGGGTGGTTAGGGCTGGATCCCTGCAGGTATTGCTTACGGAGGTATTCATCCATTTGCGAGGCCATCACATACTCATGATGAAGCAAGGGTCCTAACGCTATTTGCACCCGGTGGATGTAGGCAGACAGATCTTCTCCATCATTTTGGTTGATGGCGTAATATTTGGCCCACAGGGCTCCATCATCCTCGGTTACACCATAGGCCTCTGTTAAAAATTCAACCATCATCCGAGAGGTCAGATCAGGATACTGTTCTTGATGAATACTGACCAGAGTGTGCGCTGGGGGTCTCAAGCATTCCATGATGCATTGACGTTTCACGGCATCTGTACATGACCATTCTTCCATCACACCTCGGGTGTGCTCCTTCCATGGGTCTATCCCATCTTCCCCCATCGGGACAGGGAGGGTCCTGGAGAAGGCCTTTAATTTACGGTAGTTTTGTGAGTGAGTGGCCAGAGTAAGGGCTTCTACTAACGGGGGTAAACTGGGTGGTGCAGTTAGCTGACCTACTTTGTCATTGAGCTTCTGCAGCATCTCCCTACACAGCCCAGCTTCTTCGGATACGCTGGACCCTTGATAGCTGAACTCCGAGTGACAGCTGCCCGCTTCACTAGACGAATAGGGAGGGGAAACGGTGATAGGGCAGTCATAACCCAGTCCCTCCACAGGGGGGTCTCGAAGTGGGTAGATAAAGGGGCTTCCCCCGGGCGGAGAGTTGGGGAGCTGCAGGTATTGGGGAACGGCAGGCTCGAGGACCACCAAATCTCGGCGACAATCAACTAGCAAGGTGTTCCACTTAGAGTCTTGGTCTACAAGAACGTCTACTAGGCGGGCTTTGGCAAAACCAGGGAGTTGTCATAAGGCTGTTTGCAATGTCTCTAAGGGTAAGGCCATAGGAACTTGGCTCACGGCCACCACGCGGCGGGCGGGCGTTTGCATTTGTTGCCCCCAATCGCGCACTCTGTGGCGCGAAGGGAGAGCCATGGTAGGCAGGGTGTGGTGTGTGTGTGTTAATGGGAACTCCAGGTCTAAGATCTCAGCAGCGCCTACAAATGTAGCCCTGTTTCCTAATGAATACAGTCCGCTACCATATGCTGTAAAGCCTGTAGGCTCGCAGGGCCTGAGCCTCCGCCACGGAGAGCCTGGGCACACGTATAATTATGTATAACCTTATTCTTGGTGCAGCGCTTCCACCTGCGATGGCTCCCACCAGAGGGGGAGTGGTTCCTCGCAGGACACTTATATATCAATCCACACACAATCAGCATATAAAACAAACTAATTACTTTACTGTATAGCATAGGTAGTAACGTATCAACAGGTGTCCCTGAGGAGAAACTATCTACTGCGTCTTGCAGGATGCTCCCACATCCACCGGGTGATCCCACCCCTTGTCCAATAGCCCCACAATAAGTTCCCCCCCACCCTCAGGTGAGATAATGAATATATATGGGTGACTGCGCAGCCACTATATCCCGTGTGAGTATAGTATGAACCGTTGGTGTACCCAGGGCTGCCAAGGGTCTTCACAAAGAGTCAGAGGCGACTGAAGTCAGCAGGAGCTGTCCAGGGCGATCCCACCCAGATGGCTGCAGCACAGTAGAGGGGTCTGAGCCCAGACCTCTGCAAGATATGTACTGTCTCTTTAGTTTGTCACTGAACACACACACTAAGGGAACCGGATCCTGCCTGGGGCCAGTCCCTAGCTCTGCTCCACACTATGGTGACTCAGGGCCTAACTGGGCCGGGGTATAAGGCCTAGGTAGGGGCTGTATGCCTCCCTACACCTGGAGCTCTGTCTCCTTCCTCCTCCCACTAGCTCTGAGCAACGTGCGTGCCGTGTGACCCTATTTCTCCAAAACCCAACCACCTAATAGGTTCCCTGGCGTCGCGTGGTCTCGCGGTGGCTGCTGGGACTCGTAGTCCCCTACGCTCCACCCTATAGGAACTGTTCCTCCTTCGCGGGTATTGTAGCTATTCTCGCGCATGCGCGACCTCTGCTCCCTAACCAGCGCCGCAACCTCCTGCGCCTGCGTCCGAACCAATATGGTGGCGCCCTGACGTCTCGGAACCTCCGATCTACCGGAGCGTTCTCATCCCTACTGCAACCCTCCCATACAACAACAATGTGAGAGAGGGGAGCCCGGCTACATATGTATGTCCCTATGGCTATACATAATACAGAGCTAATAAAAGCTTGTATTGCTCATGTTTGCTTGTTTTTTTTTAATGCATTTTTAACTGTATTTTGCTGCTTGGTGTGCAAATGTGTTTGCTATAATTTATTTCCGGGGGGCGGGGGGGGGCTTGCTTTTTCATAGTGGCTTATTGTTGGTTAGATTTAGTTGATTGATGGTAATTTATTTCTGATTCCTTGTTTTGTTTCTAGGATTTGAATAGTGAATTGTGTACAGTAATTGATTTGGATTGGATTGTAATCGATTTGTGAATGGATTGATGTATGGTAATTTATTTATTGTATTTTATTTAGAGCATTGCTTGGCATACAGTACTGTAGTGTAGTATGTGCAGAATGTACTAGTACTGTATTGCGGTGATAGTAAGTACAGTAGAACTGTATTTATTTGATTATGCTACTGTAGTTAATGTGTTTAATAATGGGCCAAATAATCTATTATCCATATCTGGATAATAGTTATTTGGATTTTAATGTAATGTACTGTACAGTATGTGTGTTTGGTGGTACGGGGAGGGGGGTGATTTATTTAACTGTACTGTACTGTGTAGGCCATGTTCTATACACAAATCAATAAAAACAAAATAACAATTACTAAACAAAATATGCCTGTTCCTACCCTATTGTCTTTGTGTGCACACTATTTACACAAACCTAATAGACTATACATTATAATTAAAATAACAAAACCTGTAAAGAAAAAAAGATTATTAAAAAGTTCAAAGTTCATGTGTTGAGGTCCGGGATTTTGGCTGTGTCTCTAGGCTTTTCCACTTTGGCTATGGTGTAGATTGAACCAACTGTGGGTGGTGCTGGGATAAGTTTCATATGCGTAATGTGGATCCAAAAAGAGACCTCTGCCACTTTATTTGCTGTAATGGTGAAGAGTAGTACTTTTAATAATAGTAGTAGGGCCTTTTCATCTGGGATGAAGAACGTTCTTGCGTAGGAAATGTTTGACCATTAACCCGTCTCTCGTAGGTGCACTTTCAACTTTGACATGTGCCTAGAGAGACTCAAAAATATATTAGTTGCATACAATACTTACTAATTGTTTTACTAAACAGTCACTGTGGTCTTGACTTTGCTACAATCTAAATTCATTAAAATTTGTGCCTCAGCTATTGCCAAACCAAAAGAAAAAAATGGCTAAAATAATTCTGTATAGAACTCCAAACTAATTACTTGTAATAATTTCTTTGAAAAGTGCAGAGCACACTGCCAACTTTAAAAGACACTCAGCATTATTCTTAAAAAAATAATAATTTCAGATTTCGTTCATCCCGGGCACTAAGCCATCTAACTTCTGGGCATAGACAGCTATATGATAAACAGCAATAACGCCCCTCCTTTATTCACATCATTTTTTATATGTGAACAATATTACAGAAAGGATAACAGCATTTAAAACATAACTAACTATTGTTGCTCGATCTGTATCAAAACTAACCTGAAACCTTTGGGTATAAAATTTGCATTAAAAACCCCCAAAACACTACTGAATATAAATATAATCTGCTATAGTCTTCTGACAGAAAACCTTTAAAACACAAAATAGAACAAACTGTAACATAAAAATTATAGACACAGATTTAAAAACTGTTTGTTCATTTCTGGGATTGGAACAAGCTTGAAATAACTTTCTGGGCATCCTGCCAAAACCTTGGAACAAAACAAATAATAACAAACATTGCAATATAATTTGGAACAGCTTAAAAATACAACTCCTCACACAGCCCGATTACAGAATAAAATGTGACTGCTATTTAAGAATTAAAACTGGATTTTTGTCAAAAGGAAATTATAGGCTTAACATATACTTTAAACAGTTTATAGTTACTTGTTACACACAAAAGAAAAATAATAATTGTCATGGTAGCTAGTGATAGGTTATAATACACACCAAAATATCTGGGTTGAATTGAACACGAATTAGATATACAGTAATAAAGATAGTTTATTCCTTAGACAGGTGAACACACAAGATAATACAAATAACAGACAATAAATAACACTTACTTATGGGTTGGGTAATGAAGCAATCAGGTACAGGATTGGCAATTCATACAGCAATCAGGCATCAAGAAGTTGGTAAAATCAAAGACATCACGAAAAGCACGAAAGACACGAAGACTCTGAGTATAGCGCTTACACTCGTTTATATGGAGTTTCACTCCTATACCCTGGCATTGAGTGCAAGTTATTGGAGGACAATTATCTGCACCCAATCCCTCCTTGCCACCTCACTTGAGGGGCAATGTAATACCGGCCCACTGGGTGGATATTATTCTAATCAGGGGCTCATTTCCCTAGCCCCCCTCCTACAAGACTGGCATCTGAAAGTCTGCTTGGGACAGGAAAGTCTTTGTCCCAAAGTGTGAAACACAAAACTTATCATAAAGTACCCACGTCCTGCTTTCCTTTGTGCTCGCATACACAAGCAGGGTGGGGGAGCCTTTGATCAGGTGGTTTATTGTAGACCACTTGTCTCCCCCCCCTGAGCATTAACATACCATATGGGCTCTGGGGTTTTCTACCAGACCCAAGATACAATACATTCTTTAATATCTACACATATTATAATAATCCGTTCTGTGGGTCTGAGCGGGCTGAAATTTGCCAGGTCCTCACGCCGGAGGACCTTTGCCATAGTGGCCAAATATCAACCTTCCACGACCCACAGAACCGGAGATACAAAAAACAAGTTAAAATCCCCTATTAACGTTAATGCAGGATTCTTCGCTATAAGCTAAAAGAAATCTCTGCGTTTCACTCTCCCATTGAAATCAATGGGCTCTGCTGCTATAGGCTTTCAATGGAGCAACTCCGCCATTGAAGTCAATGGGGAAATCACAATTTTCACATTTGCCTATACTCCGTCTAGTTCACCGGAGAGGGCTGGAAATGGCCATGCAGTCATGCCGGAACAGTAACTACCTGCGACCAAAATCCTAGCCCTCTGGTACTCACAGAACCAGAGATATAGGCTTACACTTTTCACACTTTCGGACTTAGCCGTTTCAAAGCCACGCGGCTTTCCTCCATTAGAATCAGTATGGCCGGCGCCTCCATAGGAAATGCATGGGCTGGTGCCGCCATAGGATTCAATGGGACCTCCGCTCCGATTGGAGTGAATGGTGCGACCCTCGTGGCGAGCGCGACCCTTTACGGGGGTCTTAATTCTCTGACCCGGTGGTGGTCGAATGTGGGGGTTCCTAGGGTCTAGGGGCAAAAAGAATTTTATTCCTGGGTGCCCTAGAACCTAAGTTTCCCATGCCAATTGTGATTGAACTTGGCCTAATGTGATCAATGCTCTTTTTTAGACAATGTATCCGCTTCTGCGGTCTGCCATTTTGGATGGCTGCAAACCCGTTCCTGGAGGTCGGCGTCGAGTAATACCCATTGAAATGAATGGCTTCATTGACTTACAATGGGGAACCGCCGCTCCTCCTCTCGGGTGCCACCATAAGTAAACTCACAACAGCCATTGCTACCTGCAGCCATGCTCTTAAGCAGATATGCATTTAAGTATATATGTTTAAAGTAGTTATGAAGTTTAAAAAGGAAGTTCAAAAAGAAGTGGAAAAGTGGACAACATCTACTGCTTCTGATTCCTGCATTTGATCTACGTTGGAAAGGAGGATATCATCTATCCCAGACGGCACATCTCAACACTTAACTATTGCTGTGATGCCACCTTTATTTTTTATTTTTGCTGTAACCTCACTTATTTTCAAATTATGCACTTCCATCCACCAGTCTCCTTATGTCTCTAACTCTTTTCATATATGTCCATCTCTCCTTTCTTCCCCACTTCTCAGTTCACATGAACTCCTTTCTTACCTGCGCCCTCTGTCACCACACAGCTATATACCCTGCACTAAAACACATCCCTACAAATCATACTCACACATTCTCTTTATTTCCATGCTTCTCCTCCTTGCTTCTGGGATATCTCTCCCAATCCTGGTCCCTGCCTTATTTCTACCTGCTCTCGTCCTCGCCTCCTGCATGCAAATTCTACTCCTTCTGGTGTAAACCCCTCCAACCTCATACCCATCCCCTGCCACCCTCCCTCCTCTCTCCCTTTCTCCTGTGCCCTTTGGAATGCTCACTCCCTCTCTAACAAGTTCCTCTCTGTGCATGACTTCTTTCTCTCTCACTCCCTGCTTCTCTTTGCTATAACTGAGACCTGGCTCACTGAGTCTGACTCTGCTCTGGAAGCTGCCCTCTCTTAGGGTGGCCTTTCCTTCTCCCACACTTCGCGCCCTCATGGCAGGGGTGGAGGCGTGGGGCTCCTGCTCTCCTCTCTCTGCATTACCGAACCCTTCCTATTCCCCCTCTCTTGCTTTTCCCTCCTTTGAGGTTCACACTGTCCAGATCTTCTCTCCTCTCCCTGTCCATGTGGCGATCATCTATCACCCACCTTCACCCACTCATCCCTCTTCTGTCTTTCTCTCTCACTTTGAATCCTGGCTCTCTTTCTTTCTCTCCTCAGACTCCCCTGTTCTTCTCCTTTGGGACTTCAACTGCCACATTGATGACCCCTCTCTCCCTTGGGCTTCCCACTTTCTCTCTCCAAACTCTTCTTTTGGCCTTCAACAGTGGACTGCAGCCAGCACCCACAAGGATGGCCACTACATAGACCTGGTTTTCACTAAAAACTTCTCTCGCTCTGATTTCTCCATTTCCCCTTTTCCTCTCTCTGACCATCACCTCATCTCATTCTCTCTATCTCGCTTCTCCCCTTCTCCACCTCCACCTACCGCTCTGTTCTGCAGAAACCTGCGCTCTATTCACTTACCTGACTTTGAGTCCACTTTACACTCCTCCCTCTCCTCTCTCAGCTCTGCTACAGACCCTGACAACCTGGTCAGGAAATAGAACTCTGCCTTGTCCTCCTCTCTTGATCTACATGCCCCGCTTTCTCTCTGCCGCACTCGCCCTTCTAACCCTAGATTCTGGCTAAATTCCCACACGCGCAGGCTGCGTTCCTCCACTCGTTCCTCTGAACGCCTCTGAAGGAAATCTCATACTCTCGCAGACTTCCTTCACTACAAATGTATGCTATCCTGTTTCAACTCTGCCCTCTCGCAAGCTAAACAAGCCTACTTTTCTTCAATAATCAACATGTAC
Organism: Ascaphus truei; assembly: GCF_040206685.1. Taxonomy (NCBI): domain Eukaryota; kingdom Metazoa; phylum Chordata; class Amphibia; order Anura; family Ascaphidae; genus Ascaphus; species Ascaphus truei. The sequence continues at coordinate 491,047,323 of NC_134484.1, forward strand.
AAGTCTAACCCACGCCGACTGTTCTCTGTCTTTGATACTCTACTCAAACCACCCTCAGCTGCCTCTCCCTCCTCCATCTCCGCTCAGGACTTTGCTGACTATTTTAAGGAAAAGGTGAAATCCATATGGCAGAACATACCCTCTGTTTCTTCCTCCCATCCTACACCTCTTCCTAACTCTCCTCCTTCCTTCCTTGACTCTTTTTGCACGGTCTCAGAGGAGGATGTGTCGCTGTTGATCGCCTCTTCTCCCTCTACCACTTGCCCTCTTGACCCCATTCCCTCCCATCTCCTAAAACCTCTTGTTACTACTATAATCCCTACGCTCACACACATTTTTAACTCCTCCCTCTGCTCTGGAACCTTTCCATCCTCCTTCAAACATGCAACAGTCATACCACTACTCAAAAACAGAAAGCTTGACCCTACCTGTCTTTCTAACTATCGACCTGTGTCCCTCCTGCCTTTTGCCTCTAAACTCCTTGAACGTCTTGTATTCTCTCGCTTGCTCCATTTTCTCAACACCTATTCTCTCCTAGACCCTCTACAATCTGGCTTCCGCACTGCTCACTCCACGGAAACAGCCCTCACTAAAATAACTGACGACCTCCATGCTGCCAAAGACAGAAGTCATTACACTCTGCTCATATTACTCGACCTCTCTGCAGCTTTTGACACCGTGGACCACCCTCTTCTCCTTCACATTCTCCATACTCTTGGTATTCGGAACAAAGCTCTATCCTGGATCTTATCCTACCTCTCTCATCATACTTTCAGTGTCTCTTCTGCTAACACCTCCTCCTCCTCTATTGATCTCCCTGTGGGGGTACCCCAGGGCTCAGTCCTGGGACCTCTTCTCTTTTCTCTGTACACACTCTCTCTAGGTGACCTAATAACATATTTTGGGTTTAATTATCACCTCTATGATGACGACACACAAATATACTTTTCAACACCCGACCTTACATCTGCTGTACAAATCAAAGTTTCTGAATGTCTCTCTGCAATATCATCCTGGATGTCCCTCCGCCGCCTTAAACTCAACATGGCTAAAACAGAGCTCCTCATACTTCCTCCCAAACCTGGCCCTACTATATCCTTCCACATTACTGTTGGAACTACGATCATTCACCCAGTAGCCCAAACACGCTGCCTTGGGGTCACACTCGACTCTTCTCTCACATTCGCCCCTTACATTCAAAACATTTCTAAAACCTGTCGCTTTTTCCTCCGCAATATAACAAAGATACGCCCTTTCCTCTGTTGCTCGACTGCTAAAACTCTGACAGGCCCTCATTCTCTCCCGTCTTGATTACTGTAACCTCCTGCTGTCCAGCCTTCCTGCCTCTCACATCTCTCCCCTACAATCTATCGTAAACGCTGCTGCCAGAATCACTCTATTCTTTCCTAGATCTGTCTCAGCATCTCCCCTCATGAAATCCGTCTCCTGGCTTCCAATCAAATCCCGCATCTCACACTCCATTCTTCTCCACACTTTTTGTCAGGGTTCTGCTCGCCACAAACCAGGGTCGGACCGCGAGGCTGAGGTGGGGTTGTAAAAGCACCGACCTGAGACCGCGCAGGCTGATCCGGATTGCGCAGTTCGTAGTCATATGTCGCAGGATCAGGATTGGAGAAGACAGCGTCGTCGTTGTACAAGCCAGGGTCAGAACATGAGACGTCAGGATAAACATTGTCCATGCAGGAGTTCGGCAATAAGGAGATAGGAGAAACCCGCTTCAGCTTAGGAGCGCGGGGTTGGCCTTTGCGCGAGCGACGACCATGGCCCATGGTGCTGGTCACAGGAGATGGTAGGCAGACCAGAATAGCACACCGTCTTGCTGCACAGGTGCACCAGTGCTACAGCGCAAAAGTCCTGAGCGGGCAAGGGAATCCACTGTTTCAGCGCAGGAACCAGGACACGGCCTCTCTATATTAGGGAAAGAGTAGGCCCCAGGAACCAGGAAGCTGTAGATACAGGGAAACCTCCGCTACAGTGCAGGAATCCAGGAGATTGCAGAACGCAGGGACGAAACCACTACTTAGTGCAGGAATCCAGGAGGCTGAAGGACGCAGGAACGAATCTCTGCTTCAGCACAGGGGAACAAGCGGCTTGAAGGGAGCTGAAGGATGCAGGACGTAACCTGGAATCAGCATTGGAGAACAAACGGCTTGAAGGAAGCTGAAGGACGCAGGGCGTGACCTGGTATCAGCAAAGGGGAACAAGCGAGAGCTTGTGGCAAAACAGTTGACATCCAGTAAGGACTATGCTCGGCCAGGAGCATTATGGGCAAGCAATACTTAAAGGCCAGCGGGCCAATCCCCGGCGGGGGTGTGAAGGTCCTGCCCCTAATGAGTGAATGCAAGTATAGTTTGCAATGAAAGGCTGCACAGCTGCAGTAGAGACCAGAGGGAGTGTGTATTGCTTTGAGTGAATCCAGGCTGCAGCAAACCTCAGGAAAGCTGTTCCAGAACTGCACCGGTCTGCAAGGTAAGGTAACCAGTAAACCGTGGAGCGGATTCCTTACAGTACCCCCCCCTTCACGCGAGACCTCCGGGCGAACATGAGCACTCAGAGTTGGAGGCCCGGGAATTGTTGCTGAACCGTCTAGGATTGGGGCTAGAGTCGTACTCCAGAGACTCATGATTAGTCCTTAGTGTACCCCCACCCCCCGGTGAGAACTGTGGCCAGACAGGACCATCCATGGGCCTTGGGGACATTGAGTTGTTCCTAAAATTCTTTAGGTAGAAAGAGCATCCGTAAACGAGCAGTTCTTTGGTGAGTACAGTTCTAGGATATAAGATTGATGGAGGAAACATCCTTGGTACATGGCTTGCCTCGCAAAATGTCTTGGAAATCCAGGGCTGTGAAGAACCAGAGAGTTCCAGAGCAAAAACGGTAGAAGAACCCCCACTGAAAGCCCAGTCCTTAATAAAGAAACCTGAATCTAGGATCAGCGGCCCTGATAGTTGATCGAATACACCAGGAGAAACTTTGTAACAGAAAAAGTCTTGGCTGACCACTGCATGTTGGAATTTGCGAGGAATTTTTCCTCTAGAAGGCTCCCAAGTAATGGTTAGTAAGGGTATAGGCTGGTTAGAAGCATCTCCCGGTATTGGTATGGAAGGTGACAAGGCAAGCAGTAAACCAGGCATAGGGACCGAAATCTTGGGATACGTACAGAGTATTTCCAACTGAGAGGAAATAACAGGGGCAACCGAAAATTCCGAGGGACAAAACCATGGTTTAGCAGGAGCAGAGAAGCAAACAACAGTAGAGCTCTCCAATACTGGGAAATCTTCATTGGGAGATAATATTGTCAGAGAATCAGGAATAGTCCTTGGGATCTTCAAATCAGTAGCTTGAGAAAAAGGCAGAGCCAGGGTAGTGGTGGGAGGGAAGCTAACATCAGAAGCTGAAGTCTGTACCTCAATGACAGGGCCCTGAGAATCAACAAGCAGCAAGTATGAACTATGAAAACTCTTAATGACATGCACCTTAGGAGTACAAGGAGTCTTTTCCGAAACTGCAATGGCCCTAACCACAGGGGTACCTAACCTGACAAAAACATGAATTGGTGTGTTTTCTAGTGCAAAATCTCTGATCACAGGACTCCTAACCGATAGTGAGGGTGTCTGGGTTTGATTAGAGAAAAAATCAGATGTATTGATAAGTGACTTAGAAACAACTACTGAGGTTCTAGATTTGCTGGACATGTGAGAAAAAATACCCTTTAAGACAGGAGCTTTAATTTCCTCCCAGAGTAACCCCATGTTTGCTGGGACATATTTAGACACAGTACTGAGGGACTGGGTTTCAGCAAAGGCAGGACAGCTAAATAGCTCAGATTTAAACCCCAGGACTTGTAATATGTGCATGGTGACCTCAGACAGTACTAAGGGAGTGACCACAGATATGCTGATCCCCAAAGGATTAGCCTGGAGAGAGAAATCAGGGGGACCCCCAGACAGGATACTCATTGTAGAAAGAGCTTCAGAATCAGAAGGAGAATCATTACCTCTCAGAGTCTCAAAACTAGTAAGACACAATTCAGCGAAAAGAGAAACCGTGTGCAAGCTTTTTACTAATCTATATGAAAAAGCGTCACTTTTGGGAGAAAACCGTGTGTCAGCAAACATTCCTGGGAACACAATATGAACCCTAGGAGAAACATACAGACTACTGTATGCTTTTAACCCTAAGCATAAAGAGGAGAAGAACTCAGACAGTACACGGGGGTTAATCATAACTGTACTGGTCTCTGAAGTAGGTATTTGGTAAGGAATATCTGGGAAACCAGAAATTACTGCAGACTCCATAATGTGGGAACTATGCGCTGAAGCAGGGATCACCGCTATGTGGGCGACAGGCTGGTTCAGTGAAATACCCGGGAGAAGGAACTCTGCGACCAAGCTTAGGGAAAAACCTGACTCCTGACTACATTTATCAGGAACCAGAACTTTAGCCAAAGTCTCCGGAGGCGAAGCTGCGGAAACTTGAGCTGAAGCAGGGGATTTATAGCAAAGAATATCTAGGGACTCCGTACGGTTATAGGAATCCCTCAATGCAACCTCTGCTGTCTGACTTGTGGACTCATTCTCTGAGGCTAAAACGAAGGCATTAACTTGGAGGCAGCAAGAATTTACAGGGGTTAATGCAGACAGTGCCTGAGAGTAAAACACAGGAAATTTTTTCTCTGTATTAGGAGAGACAAGGGATCTCTCCTCTGGAGCTAGGGGCGTGACCGTGGCTGGCAGAGAACAGGGAATTATCAAAGGAGACTCAGAGAGCTGCCCCTCAGGGGTTAATACAGAAATGACCCTGGGAACAGAACTTAGGGATTCTTTCTCTGACGGGGAAAGCGCACAGGACTGCCTAGCAGAGTTTAAAGCTGGAAAACCCTGAAGAGCTGGAGTGACAGATTCGGAGTTAGAAATAGGGGAACAAAGGGACTTATTCTCTGATAGTAGAACCTTAGTGTTGGCTAGTGAAACATATGTATTCTCCAGGGGAACCTCACAGGACTGCTCGGCAGGGGTTAAAGCTGGAAAACCCTCAAGACCTAGAGGAAGGACTTCTGAGCTAGAAATAGGAGACCTAATGAACTTATTCTCTGATACAAGAACATTAGTGCTGGGTAGAGCAACATATGGATTCTCCAGGGGGACCTCACAGGACTGATCGGCAGGGGTTAACGAAAACATATCATTGGTGTCAGGGAACCCGGCCATACACTCAGGGCAAGGATCCGTGGTAGACCAGGGATACAGCCAAGCGGCAGCGAAGCTGGCGAGGGGAGGATCCTGTTCCTTTATGCAAATGTCCAATGTCATAGAAAGGATATGGAGTGTTTTTTGGGCATCAGCCAACATGAGGAGAGGGTCCACTTTTGCTATATAAATGTCTAAAGACAAGGCCAGGGAAGAGAGTTCCTTTTGGGCGTCGTCCAATTCTAAAGGGTACACATTTTCCCAAGTTAAGGGGTAACCAGGAAAGCAAATACAAGCGGCCAGCGATTGTTTTAAGTCCCGGAGGCGGTAAACCTTCATCATGAGATCACTACGGCATTTTTTTTGCAAAGGGGTTAAACCTACAAACACAATCAGATCCTCAAGCATGGGTAATATCTCACATAGAAACTGGTATTCACACTGGGACTGGTTTACAGGCTGGGACAGGCTTTCAGACAGAAACTTACCAACCCTCACCACAGGGCGGTCCGAGTTTGTGAGGCCGAGCATACTGTCAGGGTTCTGCTCGCCACAAATCAGGGTCGGACCGCGAGGCTGAGGTGGGGTTGTAAAAGCACCGACCTGAGACCGCGCAGGCTGATCCGGATTGCGCAGTTCGTAGTCATATGTCGCAGGATCAGGATTGGAGAAGACAGCGTCGTCGTTGTACAAAGCCAGGGTCAGAACAGGAGACGTCAGGATAAACATTGTCCATGCAGGAGTTCGGCAATAAGGAGATAGGAGAAACCCGCTTCAGCTTAGGAGCGCGGGGTTGGCCTTTGCGCGAGCGACGACCATGGCCCATGGTGCTGGTCACAGGAGATGGTAGGCAGACCAGAATAGCACACCGTCTTGCTGCACGGGTGCACCAGTGCTACAGCGCAAAAGTCCTGAGCGGGCAAGGGAATCCACTGTTTCAGCGCAGGAACCAGGACACGGCCTCTCTATATTAGGGAAAGAGTAGGCCCCAGGAACCAGGAAGCTGTAGATACAGGGAAACCTCCGCTACAGTGCAGGAATCCAGGAGACTGCAGAACGCAGGGACGAAACCACTACTTAGTGCAGGAATCCAGGAGGCTGAAGGACGCAGGAACGAATCTCTGCTTCAGCACAGGGGAACAAGCGGCTTGAAGGGAGCTGAAGGATGCAGGACGTAACCTGGAATCAGCATTGGAGAACAAACGGCTTGAAGGAAGCTGAAGGACGCAGGGCGTGACCTGGTATCAGCAAAGGGGAACAAGCGAGAGCTTGTGGCAAAACAGTTGACATCCAGTAAGGACTATGCTCGGCCAGGAGCATTATGGGCAAGCAATACTTAAAGGCCAGCGGGCCAATCCCCGGCGGGGGTGTGAAGGTCCTGCCCCTAATGAGTGAATGCAAGTATAGTTTGCAATGAAAGGCTGCACAGCTGCAGTAGATACCAGAGGGAGTGTGTATTGCTTTGAGTGAATCCAGGCTGCAGCAAACCTCAGGAAAGCTGTTCCAGAACTGCACCAGTCTGCAAGGTAAGGTAACCAGTAAACCGTGGAGCGGATTCCTTACACTTTTATAGCTTTACACTATTCTGCCCCTCCTTACATCTCAGCCCTAATTTCTCGTTATGCACCATCCAGACTCTTGCGTTCGTCTCAAGGATGTCTTCTTTCTACCCCGTTTGTATCTAAAGCCCTCTCCCGCCTTAAACCTTTTTTCCCTGACTGGCCCACACTTCTGGAATGCCCTTCCCATCAGTACCCGACTAGCACCCTCTCTATCCACCTTTAAAACCCACCTTAAGACACACTTGCTTAAAGAAGCATATGAATAGCACTGTGGATATTCTGAACACATGATTCATAAAGCTTGGCCCCCTGCAGACGCACTTACCAGAACTCCCTCCTACTGTCTCTGTACGTTCTCCCTACCTACCAATTAGACTGTAAGCTCCTCAGGGCAGGGGCTCCTCTTCCTTAATGTTACTTTTATGTCTAAAGCACTTATTCCCATGATCTGTTATTTATATTATCTGTTATTTATTTGATTACCACATGTATTACCTGTAACGCTTGCGCGAGCCCACAAACAAGACCTGACCCCGGGACTGAGGTGGGAAGGACTGTGCCACACACACACAGTAGCGGAGGCGAGCCCAGAAGGTGGTTTGTAGCGTTGCTGGGTCTGGATATGTAGAAAGGGTTAATCCAATACTTGCCGGGGTCCGTGGGTTGGAGAGATATACGTAGTTGGAGTCCGTAAGCCTGTGGTCTGGGGTTGGAGAGGTACTCGTCGTCGTTATCCGTAAGCCAGGGGTCAGGAGCCAGAGAGTATCCAAAAGTAAAGCCAGGTCGGTACACGAGAGGTTAACTGCAGAGAACAAGACAAGACTGGGCTGGACAAGACAGGCACACGCAAAGGCTACATAAGGTTATGTTCAGCAAGGTATGACAGGAAGAGGAAGCTTCTTATAGGAGACAGGAACCAGTAGGAGAGGAGGCGGAGTGGGGGCGGAGCCTCTGCAGATGCAAAGGATAGGCTGCAGGAGACAAGGGCTCACAGCAATCTTGACTCGCAGCTGGGGCTCGTTGCGCGACGTCACGCGTGCACGCCGCGCGCAGCGGAGGTGCGGCATGACTGAGGGGGCGGAGCTAAGGTCTGTGACCTGGTAGAAGAGGCGCGGGTGCGCACGCGCTCTGTAAGCAGAGCGGGGGTGCGCACACCAGCGGGGGGCAGATCGGAGGCAGCAGCCGCTGCGGTACTATTACATAAAGAGGAGGAACCGCGCCGCAAGGGACGCAATCCCCGAATCCTCACAGTACCCCCCCCTTGAGGATCGAACTCCGGACGATCCATAAATGGCTTGTCTGGGTACCTGGCGTGGAAGCGTCTGAGCAAGCCGGGAGCGTGAATCTGGTCACCGGAGACCCAAGAACGTTCTTCAGGGCCGAAACCCTTCCAGTGTACAAGGAACTGCACCTTTCCTCTGGAGATTCTTGAATCAATGACAGAGCGGATCTCGAATTCCTCTTGACCATGTACCAACACAGGAGGAGGAGGAGAAACAACATCAGGATACCTGGAACTCTGTTTGACAGATTTCAGAAGAGAGACATGGAATACCGATGGTATCTTCATAGAGGGAGGTAAGTCCAGGCGGTACGCCACAGGATTAACTTGTTCCAGGATCTTGAATGGTCCCAAGAATCTGGGAGCCAATTTTAAGGTAGGTGTCTTTAATCTGATGTTCTTTGATGAGAGCCATACCTTGTCTCCTGTCTTAAACCTGGGCGCCTCTAGACGAAATCGATCCGCCTGGGTCTTTTGTCTCCGAACGGATTCCTGGAGAGTTCTCCGAATCTTATTCCATGATTCTTGAAGAGCATTGATTCTGGCATCAGCAGCAGGGACTCCAGAGGTATTAGAAGAAATGGGCAGAGAGTTAGGGTGGTAGCCGTAATTGATGAAGAAGGGCGACTCTTGGGTGGATTCGTTTCTAAGGGAGTTATGTGCGAACTCAGCCCACGGTAAGCGCTCAGCCCAATTATCCTGTGTATCCGAAACAAAACATCTTAGATATTGTTCTAATGATTGATTTACCCTTTCAGTCTGTCCATTGGTTTGCGGGTGATACCCGGAAGAAAAAAGAAGCGAGATATTGAGTCTTTGAGAAAACGCTCGCCAAAACTTGGATACAAATTGAGATCCACGGTCGGATACAATTGAAACAGGAACCCCATGTATACGAAAGATTTCCTTGACGTAGATATCAGCTAGAGTTGCAGAGTTAGGGAGGCCCTTGAGGGGTATGAAATGGGCCTGCTTGGAGAACCTATCAACAATGACCAAGATGGTATTCATGCCATTGGAAATGGGCAGCTCCACAATAAAATCCATTGATAAATGGGACCAGGGGCGTTCAGGAATGGGGAGCGGGCGTAGCAGACCAGAAGGCTTTTTTCGAACGGACTTATTCCGAGCACAGATGGAACAAGATGAAACAAATTCCTTAATGTCGTTCAACATCTCTGGCCACCAGAAAGTACGTCTGATTAAGTCGGTGGTTCTTCTGATCCCAGGGTGACCGGCCGACCTGGAAGCATGACCCCAAACAAGAATCTTTTGACGGAATTTGGTTGCCGCATATAGGCAGCCCTCAGGTACCTCCAGACCCTCTGGAATCCGGGTTTGAGAGTCCAGAATTTTGTCCAAAATATCGAAGGAATTAGCTGCAATGATCAATCTTGAAGGAAGAATAGTCTCTGGAAGGTCGTCGGATCGGTCTCCGGGGATGAATTGACGGGACAAAGCATCAGCCTTCAAATTCTTTGTACCAGGAATGTAAGAGATTACATAGTTGAATCTTGAGAAAAAAAGAGCCCAGCGAGCTTGACGGGAACCAAGGCGTCGAGCACCTTCAATATACAATAAATTCTTGTGGTCAGTAAGAATAAGGATTGGTTTCTCGGTACCCTCAAGAAGGTGTCTCCAATCTTGGAGTGCAAGTTTGATAGCCAAAAGTTCTCTATTCCCTACATCATAGTTGATCTCTGCGGGGGAGAATTTCTTGGAAAAGTAGCCGCATGGATGCAGGTGATCTTGAGGAGAACGTCTTTGGGAGAGCACTGCCCCGGCTCCAATATCCGAAGCATCGACCTCCAACGTGAAGGGAAGGGAGGGATCGGGGTGATGCAAAATAGGAGCGGTGGTGAAGGCCTTCTTTAAAGACTTGAAAGCAAGATCAGCCTCCGGAGGCCAGGAGGAAGGATCAGCATCTTTCTTGGTCAAAGCGGTGATAGGAGCAACCAGTGTGGAGAATTTATGGATGAACCTACGATAATAATTGGCAAATCCAAGGAATCGCTGTATGGCTTTAAGCGATGTGGGCTGGGGCCAATCTAATACCGCCCTTAGTTTCTCAGGATCCATAGAAAATCCCTTCTCGGAGATTATATAACCCAGGAAGGAAGTAGAATTTTTGTGAAACATACACTTCTCCATATTAGCATACAGACGATTCTGGCGAAGCCGAGAGAGTACTAGCTTGGTATGCTGGATATGTTCAGGCAAGGATTTAGAAAAAATTAGTATATCATCCAGGTATACAATGACGAATAAATTGAGAACATCACGGAAAATCTCGTTAACAAACTCCTGAAAGACCGCAGGGGCGTTGCAGAGTCCAAACGGCATTACTAGGTACTCATAATGGCCGTCGCGGGTGTTAAAGGCCGTTTTCCATTCGTCTCCCTCCCTTATGCGTATCAGGTTGTAGGCACCCCGGAGATCCAGTTTGGAGAAAATGGAGGCACCTTGGAGACGGTCAAACAGTTCAGATATGAGTGGTAACGGGTAACGGTTCTTCTGTGTTATTTTATTCAAGCCTCTATAATCAATGCACGGGCGAAGAGATCCGTCCTTTTTCTTTACAAAGAAGAACCCTGCCCCAGCAGGAGAGGTGGAGTTCTTAATAAAACCTTTCTTTAAGTTCTCCTGGATATACTCGGACATGGCTCGGGATTCAGGAAGGGACAGAGGGTAAGACTTGCCTTTAGGCAGAACGGCACCAGGAATCAGATCAATGGGACAATCGAAGGGACGATGAGGAGGAAGAATCTCTGAACGGACTTTGTCGAAAACATCAAAAAATTCATGGTAGACTTCTGGAAGTAACCCCTTGGAAGGATCCGCAGTCTCTAAATCGGCAAGAGAGAGTGAAGTGAGAGCACAAGGAATGACACATGGGGTAACCCAACGTATGGGTTGTTTATCAGTCCAGTCAATCACGGGATTGTGCAGTTGTAACCAGGGGAGGCCCAAGATTACCTGTACAGATGGTGAATGAATGACGTCCAACGAGATTTGTTCCTTGTGTCCATCCTTGGTGGAAAAGGTGAAGATCACGGTCTCCAGGGTGATAAAGGCAGGCTGGAGTGGACGGCCGTCTATCGCTTCGAGTCCTAAGGGAGTGGACTTCGTAAGCAGTGGGATCCGGTGTTTTATTGCAAAATTCTGGTCCATGAAATTTCCTCCAGACCCAGAGTCGATGAAGGCAAGTGCAGATGTATGAAAGTCCGTACCCTCCATTAAGATAGGTAGAAGGATCCTTTTTGGCAGATTCTTCTTGGAAGAGGAAGAAGAAGATATGGTATCCAAAGCAACTCCGTCATACCTTATAGACCGCTGGCGTTCTCCCGGACGCGTAGGACAGCGATACGCCAAATGACCAGCTAGACCACAATACAGACATAGCCCCTCGCTTCTCCGGCGCTGTTTTTCCATAAAAGACAAATGGTGAGTTTCCAGTGGCATGGGGTCTGGTGCTTCAGGAACTGGAACAAAAGAAGGAGAGAGAGTAGGAGAGATAGGTATAGGTACCGGCGTATGTGTAATCCGGCGTTCACTTCGTCTCTCTTGGAGGCGTTGATCCACCCGTATACATGTAGAGATCAGATCCTCCAGGGCAGTGGGTCTTTCACGTACAGCCAATGGATCCTTCACGGAGTCAGAGAGGCCATGCCAGAAGGCTGCAGTTAAAGCCTCGTCGTTCCAACCGGTCTCCGCTGGAATAATCCGAAACTCAAGAGCGTACTTTGCGACGGTCCGGTGGCCCTGGGTGATATGGAAAAGAGAAGAGACCGCAGTAGCCTTGCGGCCAGGAGTGTCAAAAACCTGTAGAAACCTTCTTTTGAAAGAAATAAAGTTATGCGTGAGTTCAGGCATTGACTCCCAGATAGGAGTTACCCAGGCCAGTGCATCTCCGGTTAACAATGAAAAAATAAAAGCCACTTTAGATCTATCGGTAGAGAAGCGAGAAGGGGTTAATTCAAAGTGGACGTCACATTGGTTCAGGAAGCCTCGGCATCCTAGGGGTTCACCCGCATACTGATTAGGTATCGGAAGACGTGGTTCCTGGGGTATGTTTCCCACTAGAGTAGCAACAGTTGTGGTTCGGCCCACCTCAGGGGGGTCAATGTTTGTTGGGCTGAACATACTGTAACGCTTGCGCGAGCCCACAAACAAGACCTGACCCCGGGACTGAGGTGGGAAGGACTGTGCCACACACACACAGTAGCGGAGGCGAGCCCAGAAGGTGGTTTGTAGCGTTGCTGGGTCTGGGTATGTAGAAAGGGTTAATCCAATACTTGCCGGGGTCCGTGGGTTGGAGAGATACACGTAGTTGGAGTCCGTAAGCCTGTGGTCTGGGGTTGGAGAGGTACTCGTCGTCGTTATCCGTAAGCCAGGGGTCAGGAGCCAGAGAGTATCCAAAAGTAAAGCCAGGTCGGTACACGAGAGGTTAACTGCAGAGAACAAGACAAGACTGGGCTGGACAAGACAGGCACACGCAAAGGCTACATAAGGTTATGTTCAGCAAGGTATGACAGGAAGAGGAAGCTTCTTATAGGAGACAGGAACCAGTAGGAGAGGAGGCGGAGTGGGGGCGGAGCCTCTGCAGATGCAAAGGATAGGCTGCAGGAGACAAGGGCTCACAGCAATCTTGACTCGCAGCTGGGGCTCGTTGCGCGACGTCACGCGTGCACGCCGCGCGCAGCGGAGGTGCGGCGTGACTGAGGGGGCGGAGCTAAGGTCTGTGACCTGGTAGAAGAGGCGCGGGTGCGCACGCACTCTGTAAGCAGAGCGGGGGTGCGCACACCAGCGGGGGGCAGATCGGAGGCAGCAGCCGCTGCGGTACTATTACATAAAGAGGAGGAACCGCGCCGCAAGGGACGCAATCCCCGAATCCTCACATTACCACTGTGAAGCGCTATGTACATTAATGGCGCTATATAAACAAAGACATACAATGCAATAAAATACCTGCAGGTCTTCTGATGAAAATGTGCCCAATTCGCCAGTCTCCCCATAGGATCGTATGGAGCTGCAACGGTGACCTATGGGGAGCTGCAAAATGGAGCCTGCAAAGGTGGGAAAATGGAACAAAGGGCTATAATCACTCCTTAACTATTAACCCATTCCCTACCGCATCGATCGCAGTGTATGTGTTGGTGCAGACACTGGAATGGGAAAAATACATATTTACAGGGGAATACACATTTGGGTGCTGAAGCAGGGTAAAAACACATTTCTGGTCCGCAGTCTAGTTAACCCCTTGCTTCCCAAGTGTAACCCCTTTAATACCGGGTCAAACCCCCTCTCCCATGACAATAATACAACAAAAATTACCAAGACAAGGCAATGCAAAACTATTTGATCCTGCCTGCAAACTATATTAATAAAAAAATGTCCCTTTATTTTATTATCATATCCTAAACTACAGTTAAACCTAATTTGTAGCTACAGAGCTTCAGTTATCTTTCGTGTCTGGAATGCATCTGTATCTCTGCACATTCTCATAAACTGGAGAAGTGGGGCTGTCTGGGCTGCTATTTTGATTCTCTATCTCTCTCTCTCTCTCTCTCTCTCTCTCTCTCTATCTCTTCTTGACATGGATATAGAGAAGTTGCAAAAGGATGTCTTTCTGGTTTTAAGAAATCATCGTCTGGCCAGAACAAATAAATCCTTAAAATATACCAGGTACCGGGCTTAATTATAATTTCTTTTCCTTTTTTCACATTTGCCCATTCTTTGTCCTTCTCTCAATAACCAGTCAAACTCTCCCTTTCCCAATATTGATTAGTTTGTGTTATAGAGGGGGTGTACACCTTTAAATATTAAACTTCAACAAGAGCAATAAATTATATTCTTAATTTAGAAACACTTGCAAGTTCCTAGATAATAATTTTTTATACATACAATAAACCGACATTCATATTATTCAATGCACATAAAACTTTCACATGGTTAGGATTCACTCAGATTTTATAAGCATACAGGGATTACTCAATCAATCAACCTTTTTACCTTATTTATAAAAATCTAATAAAACATTCTGGGGAAAAACTACTTTCCCTACCTTGAATTTACACATAAAACATATTTTCCACTGAGATTTACAATACTTGAGTAAACCTGAGATTCTCAATATCGGTGGGCAAGTCCCGTCCAAATTTAGACAAAAATAATCTACTAAAAATAAAAAAAAATTAAAAATCGATAGACTATAACCTTGGTTTCTCTTGTTCTCTTCTTAGGGGCTGCACTGCAATTACTGGCAAAATGTCCTGTCTCTTTACAATTATAATACTTTCTGCCCTTTATTTTCCATTGCTTTCTTAGCTTTCCTGCTCTTTTTTAGCATTTTCCGTGGTTGATTATGAATATATATATATATTTTTAACATAAATACATTGCTTTGATACAGTAAGTTAGTAAGTAGTTATTTAGAAGATGTAGCGTAATATTTTAGAACGGCATGCTTCAGTTACAGTAGAAAAACACGTGTGTTTAGATGCATCATTAAGTTTATATTTAACCTCTACATTGCTGTAATTAATATTACATATCTACTTCTTTAAAAGATGTTGAAATCTCCGTTCCAGACAGAAGATAATGTGAATGGATGTATCCAAACTGTCAACATGCAATCTTTTATATATCCTAGCTAATATTAGATGACATAATTTGCTTAGCTGAATGAATATAGGTTTTAGGGTATTTTCGATTACGTTGAAATGTGTGTAAACATGACAATAAACGTTGAAATTACATCTTGTGTTAGTGCTCCATTTTTGTCAATCTGTAAGAGGGGTTAAGGCTGCACTCCACAGAGAAAGATGCATACAATTTACAGGTGCTGCTGGTTCAAGGAAGTACCTGCCATAAACTCCAAAGTACTCTGAGGAAAAGAAGGGATCCAGCGCTCCACGGATTTCTGAATAAGAAAGTGTGGCACAATAAATCCTTTCTTATTCAGAAATCCGTGGAGCGCTGGATCCCTTCTTTTCCCTATTTTTGTCAATGTCATGCTGATGACACTTTGACATCACTCAAAGAATAGAATAAATGTTTTCCTATATCGTCTGAACAAAGAAACATTTAGTTATAGTGAAACGGTAATGTATTGGTCAAAGTTCTACATGAGTAATTGTATGAAGCATTTACATGAAAGATTAATATAGAAATGTGTGGTTTAAACCTACAAATATTACTTATGGTAGGGATACATGCCAGGTTACTGATAGAAGATATCAACATGTCATCCGCTCATACTCCTGCAGACAGTCCAATTATGTATATAGTAATAGTTACATAAGTGGCAATAATACTATTAAGTAAGGAATGTGAACCATAACAATTGTCTAAATATTTAAGAACCCAATTAATTGTTTAGAAGTTTATAATGAAGTTTCAAGTTGTTTCAAAAAAAGATATATAATCATGTAGAGTAGTTAAGTTGTAATATAACACTATGCATAGTCATCAATACAGCACTATCTCTTCACTTAATACCCAATATTCTGCATTTAAGGAAGCACACATTGTACAGGTGGGGGGAAAACATTATTTATACAAGAACAAATGTGTTAAACATTGACATACCGTTGGCAGACGAACTTCGGATCATTCACTACAAAATGTTCAGTTCATTCGAGAGAGCAGGATCCTATGATTAGATACACACAATGCAATGTGACACACATCATGTGATGATTATAGATTCGATTATATCAAAGAAAATCTTACATATGAAAAAATTCTCTATAAACGTCCGGCGAGTCTCCACCCAACTGGCTGTATGGTCCCTAGCCCCTGGAGGAGGCACGGGAGGATCCTCCTTTAAATCCTTCCGAATGTTGCCTTGAAGATTGTGACGTAGGGCAATGTTGTGCAGAATGCAACAACAAATCACTACGGTTGCGATCAAGCTTATTCTAAAGCTTAACCGCAATTTTCTCTGCTTTTTTTATTTTTGCGACGAAGTTGGCTGCACGCCAGCCGCATCTTGCGGCCGCGCGCGGCCGTTTCTTCAATCAGCGCTAATGGCGCTGAACAATAGAAGAGCCTGTGGTGCAGAGAAAAAAAAAAAAAGCCTGCGTCTGCACAGGGTTTTAAATTCCCTGCGGAGGCAGCCGCTTTAGTTTAATCTGATCGCCACTATATGTTGCCAACCTTCGCTGGCGAATACTGCAGCGCCCCACCAGATCTATCAAGACAGCTAAAACGACTTTTCAACAATCCAAATGTCCTCTCAATCACCGAGCGTGTGGATATGTGTGCGGCATTAAATCGCTCTTCTTCAGGGGTTTGAGTATTACCCAGTGGGGTCAGAATCCAAGGCCGGCTTCCATATCCTGAGTCGCCTAGAAGACAGTCAAATCACATGAATGTTAATATATGTAACAATATTCAAAACATTGGCTATTGCCATTTCCTAGTACATGAGTGAATAAAATACAACACATGACCTAACAATCAAATCTTCATTATCTAAGATTACGCTGCATGACATGTATTGGATATACAACTTCACAAATGTTAAGTATTTGTGGTTACTTACAATATTAGAAACACATAATGAAACATTAAACTTTACATTAAATGTACTTGTAAGTGCGGTTTCTGTAACATTGACTGACCCAATAGCCAACCGTCCTCGAATTCCCCCGCTTCAAATTTACGGAAGACTAATGAGCTTTTCAGAATATGGGAATCTTGGCAGGCACCTGGGAAGTGGGCTACCACACTCAGAATTTTCATGTGCGCATCACATACGACCTGCACATTGAGTGAGTGGTAATGTTTCCTGTTCCGGAAATCCCTCTCCTCTTCATATAGCGAGGTCACATGAGGTAGCCCAGCTACATTATAAAATGCAGTCTTCAGTGCCTGTCCTGCATGGTCAGCCAGGGACACCCACGGGACCCCCGAACACCCGCGGGGTCCTCCGCGGGGTCAGCCAGGGACACCCACAGGACCCCCGTCACCCGCCGGCCTGTTGTATGGGTGTTGTGCCTGCAAAAATGTAAACAAAGAAATTTTTCAAAGTCCAGCTTTTTTATCACCTCCCTTTAGCTGGTAAGCTTTGTTCAGCGCAACTTTCGTGTACGATAAGTTTGCGTAGCTTAGTGAATCCCGCAGAAGGGCAAAATCCAGCGCAAACAGCTGATCGTACGAGCAAAGTTGGACTTTGAAAAATTTCCTTAAAAAAGTCAGTTTTAGAGCGCAAAGTGCCTGTGAATCACGTTCGGCGGAACATCACGTTCTAAGAGCACTTTGCGCTCTTAAAACGACGTACAGTGGTGGCCGCCCTGAGTCTAAAGCGGCCGCCACCGCGGGTAATCTAAAACCCCGTTCAGAAGCGGGCTTTTTTTTTTGTTTAGCGCATTAGCGTTGAATGGAGAAACGGGCCGCGCGCGGCCGCAAGATGCAGCTGGCGTGCGGCCAATTCCGGCACGAAAAACGAAACAGCAGGGAAAAATGCAGGCAAGCTTTAGATTAAGCTTGGCCGCAGCAGTATCACAGCTTAGTGCATAGCCCCCTATTTATATAAATATATACATACATACATACACCTATATACACATACATATATATGTATATCTATACAGATATATACAGATCTATATACAGATATATACAGTCACCGTGCATAGCCCTGAGGAAGGTCCCTCTACGAGGACCGAAACGTTGGCGGCCCTGTGTTCACAATACATATTTTTTTGGACTACTATTGCGGTGTGCTGTCTTCTGTTATCAGGATTTCCCTGGTTACTACATGTCTATACTTTCACTATGGGACAAGCATCTGCCTTCTGGTAAACGTGAGTGCAAATCTCCATACTAATGACTATATATATACACATCCATGAGGAAGGTCACATGTAGCTGACCGAAACGTCAGATGTAGTGCCTTGGTTTTGTTACCTCAATATATTGACATTTCAACTTGGCTGTGTGCTGTCTCTTCTTTCTGCATCAAGATCTGGTAATATCTGCTGTATCTATTACGCATATGGGATAAGCATCAGTGTTTCAGTGTTTTCAGAGTGCCTGCTGCCTTGTTTCATTCATATATATTTTGAAAAACGGCTTACTCCGGGGCTCTGTCATCTGTCCGGGACTGTTAGAACACGGTCTTTTAGGGTAGGTTAAATGACGAGGCGTCACGTGCTGTTCCTTTAAACAGGCTATGCCTGGTTTATTCAGTCCCAGGCACTGAGACGGCCACAGTGCATACAACAGAAACACAGCAAAACAAAAAGCTTCTCACCTGAGCAATAACTTAACGTAGGTCTTCCCTAACTCAGGGTTGAAGTGGCTTTTCCACTTCCAACAACAAAATAAGGTACTTTGTAGTTTTAGACAAAAAAGGTACAGAATGATTTAACCTGTTTGGGGAGTGGTTTTTCCCCTCTCTGCTTCCAGCAGCCTTCCTGTCTCCAGGCTCTTGAGGAGAGAGGGAGAGGAAACAGGAAATCGGTCTTAAGTACCTGATTTCTTACAAGCAGGACAGGTGACAAAAATCAGGCAGCAGACACAATCTGGTCTGGATCGCTCATCCCTCAGTTCCAGCACTTGCAAAACTGTGGGATGGAGAGCATGTATTATGAGGCTGCACTTTTCAGCCTAAACAGGATAGAAACTGTTCAGTATCTTGGGAGACCTATATATGGAATTTATTACCATCCCCTGGTTTCTGTCACAATATATATATATATATATATATATATATATATATATATATATATATATATATATATATATATATATATATATATATATTATATATATATATATATATATATATACTGTATATACACACATATATATATATATATACAGAGGCGACCAACTTTATTCTAACTCGGCTAGTTCGGCAAATTTCAGTATATCCCGGTGATGTTCATTTTTGTATCGTTTTCGCCCGGAGTGTATTGCGTTATTTTCCTGGCTGTGATTTAAGCATTTTATTCCCGCTGGCTGCAATACTGCAATGCCGTGTAAAAACACATGGGGGCGTTTGCGAGCTGTTGTCTTTGAAGCCGTCTCCTATAACCCCTAACATACAGTACTGTACATTTTTATTCATAGTGTACATGTGCAGGGGGTCTCCGGAGCTGAACCGCGTTGGTTTCAGGTCGGGGAACCCCCTGCATCCCGAGATACAGACCCCTTTATGAGGTGCCGGTATCCCTCTGCATTTAAAGGTACCGATCACGTGACCGCGGCCTGTAAAGCAAACAGAGGGATACCGGCACCCCCTAAAGGGGCCTGTATCTCGGGGAGCAGGGGGGTCCCCAGACCTAAAACCACAGCGTTTCTGCTCCGGAGACCCTCTGCACATGTACAGTATAAATAAAACACACACATCAATAAAGAATCGTTCTTTACCTTAGCGGCTATGTGCTATGGTAATGAAGCAGCATTTCTGTATTTTTAATAATATTGTACAGTGAGCAGGGGGTTCCCTGAGCCAGAAATTAATGCTCAGGGGACCCACTGCTCCTGCACAATATTATTAAAAATACAGAAATGCTGCTTCATTACCATAGCGTATAGCCGCTAAGGCAATGAAGGGTTAAGGCAGAATAAACAATAAATACATTAAATACATATTTTTAATGTGTGTGTTAAACCTCCCTGCCTTCACTGTAATCTATGTAAAAAACCCTCCCCCTATTGTGTGTTTTAAACCTCACTGCCTTCACTGTAATCTATGTAAAAAAAAACCTCCCCCTATTGTGTGTGTTAAGCTTCCCTGCCTTCACTGTAATCTATGTAAAAAAAATCTCCCCCTATTGTGTCTGCTAAACTTCCCTGCTTTGACTAATCTGTGTAAACCCCCCTCCCCCTATTGTGTCAGTTAAATCTCCCTGTCCTGTGTTTCTGTGAGTGCAGTGTACTGTATGTAAATGTGGGGAGGGGGATCCCGTGTAAATAACCAAACCCACACCCACTACCCACTACCCACCTGCACATGGCCCCTCCGCTGCTGCAAAAAAGAGACAAAAATTAAAACATACAAAGTAATGTCCCCTAACCCCTTAATCACCATAGCGGTTATTAACCGATACAGTCATTAAGGGGTTAACCCACCCTCACCCACCACTCAGGATGGTTTACCCACCCTCACCCACCACTCAGGATGCCTACATACCCTCCCACACTAACCCCCCCCCCGTGAGGCCTAACCACCCTCACCCAGTACCCACAAGGGAGGCCTACCCACATACTGTTGGGGAAACGCCCCCCCCCACCCCCAGTACCCACAATAAAAACAATACAGTGACCCACAATAAACATCATTCTATTTATAAAATACATTACCCACCCCCTGTGCCCCCCCATAAATACAAGATTTATTCTTTTACATACAGGGTTCATAATGCAGCCCCACGCGAGTCCCCGGTGGGCTGGCGGGGCACCTGGACAGACCTACAGTTTACCAGCAGCCCTTTTTACACAGGTTCTGGAGGCCTGCTGGTGGGTCCCGCCAGCACCATGGTCCCCAGGTGGTCTCCTTGGGTCACCGTGGGCCACAATTGGGTCCCCACGGTAGGCCTGCGGATGTCTGGGAGCCCAGGGTCAGACCCACAGGTGTCTGCGGGGCCTCGGTTGGTTCCCTCGGGGGTCTGGGGAACTCACAAGTGCTCACTATGGGTCCGCGGTGCCCCCACAGAAGTGGGACCACACATCATCATCCCCGCACCTACGGGTCGGCGGTGCCCCCACAGAAGTGGGACCACACATCTTCATCCCCGCAGACTATGGGTCCGCGGTGCCCCCACAGATGTGAGACCACCGCTTCATCCCCGCATGTGTCACCCGTGGAACCACCAGCCTGATACCCGTGGGATACCCGAGGCGATCCACAGGTGGTCTCCAGAGGTCCCACGCAGAACCACGGAACCAACCCTGAATGTAAAAAAAATAAACCTGGCCTATACATTCAATACATACACCCCCCCCCCAACACCTACAGTACAATAATGTGCAAAATAACTATTATCCAGATATGGATAATAGATTAATTGCCCATTATTAAAAACATTAACTAGCATCTTAAAATAAATAAAGTACTACTGACCTCATCAATACGAAGTGTCTGTCGCCAGCAACATCCTTGTCTTGCCCACAAAATACATAGCAAATAAAAAGCCAATACATTGCAATTACATTCAGATATCAATTATCCCCTTAAATACCTTATCAGATAATAACCGCAAAGGTGATTAAGGGGTTTAGCCACACTGGCCCGATACCCACCCTTCATCCATGAATTTGTACAGTGGCTTCATCATGCAACTATATATATATACTGTATATATATACAGATATATATATATATATATATATATATATATATATATATATATATATATATATATATATATATATATATATATATATATACAGTATATACACACACATGATGAACCAATATACAAATAAATGTAGAAGGGTTATCAAAACCATACTGTCCTACAAATAACACTTCTCCATACAGACACACTACATTACAATGAATTTCCTTTAATAATCCTAACTGACCTCACAATCTAAATCATCAAATGCCAATGAAATGCCAATGAAACACCTCACATTCCAATCAATACATTACAACCAATCAAGTAAACAAAAATCAATTAGCAATCATTATTTACATCCCTAAACAATTGACACTCCATCCCGAACAATGAAACAATTAATTAATTCACGCCTGGAGCAGAACAATTTAGCCTGTGAAAAAATATAAGTACCGACCAGAATACAACTTTTAAAACCTAGCTATCCCTGACCTCCCTCAAACACACAATACAATACCAAGGATTACATCTATCTAATTTTAAAATACTTTAAACTCACAATAATGCATAGCAGCATAGACAAATTAATTTAAAACACAACAAATCAAGCTTTTAAAACAACATAATTTCTTACCCTGTATGTATATATCTCTCTAGACATATATACATACATACATACAGTGGCAAGAAATTATATACTGGGGGGCGTGCCGATGACGTCATCCAGGGTAGTCGGGTAGAGGGAGAGCTCTGGAGACCCCTCTGCATAAACACTATATTAAAGCGATTTTCTCCGATAGAAAAACCCCCAAAAGGCTCCCATTCACTCCCTAAAACCGCAGGGATGTCTAACAAGGGGAAAAGCCACCAAACCCAGGGGGTTGGCAAATTCTTCACTTCGGCAAAACAACCTGCCGAGGCGGGAGGCAGAAGGCAAGATGGCGCCCGCCCACCTGAGGCACGAAGCAATCAAGGCCTCTCAGCACCGGCAAGCCCTTCTGATAACCCCCCCTCCCAAGACGGGAGGATTACTAAGGAGTTCCTTGAGGAGCTCCACGCTAAGCTCCAGAAATCGCTGGAGACAAACATCAAAGAGGCAGTGGCTGAAATTAAACGTGACATACAGGGCCTACAGGAGCGGACCACTACACTTGAGGCCAGGCTGGATGAGGCCCTCCAACATCAGGCCGAAGCTGATGATGAGATAATCCGCCTAGGACAGGAGATTCTCTCCCTCCGCGATGGCCTAGAAGACCAGGAGAACCGGGACCGCAGGCAGAACCTGCGGATCCGCGCGATTCCTGAGGCAATACAGCCCACCCATCTAAAGGCTTACCTTGTGGACTTTTTCCTCGCTGTCGCCCCTGACCTTGCCTCCCATGACCTGGAGATAGATAGGGCACATAGAGCGCTGGGCCCACGGTCTGAGGATCCAAACCGCCGGCGGGACGTGATCGTGCGCCTTCACAGTTACTCTGCTAAGGATAAACTGATCGGAGCGTGCAGAGACAGGGACACGATCACGTTCCAGAATGAGCCCCTGCAGGTCTATAGCGACCTCTCCAAACAAACAGTGGACCGACGGAAGGCGATGCGCCCCCTCACTTTACTACTCCGGGACAAAGGCATTAAATATAAATGGGGGTTCCCGTTTAAACTTACCATCTTCCACAAAGGTAAATTTCTGGTCATCAGACTCCCGGAGGAAATGGAGTCACTGGCAAAGACCCTGGGCCTTCCCGCCGAGCCCTTTCAAAATGTCCACCAAACCGGCGACAGACCTCGGGGCAGAGAGGACCCTCCAGTAAGAGCGTCGGAGAGACTGGCGGAGCAAAGGCAGTCCAGAGACAGATGAAGGCGACCCCCTGGATTTTATGGAGGTCCTCCCGGGAGAACAACTCCAACATCCCACAAAATGGCGCCTGGAACGACCCCAACGCAGGATCCGAACGGATCCACACCTCTTACCTCCACTCGGGGCTCCCCATCGACTCCCAGAGGACTGACAGCCTTTGTACCTCGCTGCACTTCCCGGGAACCAGCCGCCGCATCGTGGAAACCCGAAGGACGAAGCCCACCTCGTGCGAGCCGAATCCCTACAAGATGGCGCCCGGAGAACCCTCTTCTCGTCAAGGAGCACCACGCGGTGTCCAGCCTGAGAAGATGACGTCATCACTCGCGGCCGCCATCCAGACGACACTTCCCGCCGCACCACGGGATCCCGGATTTGGAAACCCTAAGCTTTTGGCAGCCACAGTTATAACCCGGACTCCAGCTGGAGCGCTGGCCCCCTCCTCGGCTGAGGGGGGTGCGCCAAGGTTTAGCCGAGTTGCCCCTCGCCGTTCTCATGGACCAGACCGCCCCCCCCCCCCCCTTGGTTTTTCGGTCAAGAGCGGGCCTAGGACGCAAGACAGTCCAACCGCCCCCAAGGGAGAGACACCCAGAGACGGTCTGTAACACTGTTACCCCCATATACCTTCCCGTTGGAGTTTCCCCCGTTGTCCCAAGTTTTACATTTCACCCCCCAATTGAACTAATGATTATGTACCCTGTTTAAGAAGGTCCCATAGAGAGAGTTGATAGGAACCCCCCCTCCCCTTCCCCACCAGCCCCCCCGCCCCCCCCTCTGTGTTCTCCCCCCCCCCGCCCCCCCTCTGTGTTCTCCCCCCCTGTGTGTTCTCCCCTCCCCCCCCCACCCCCCCTCTGTGTTCTCCCCCCCTCTGTGTTCTCCCCTCCCCCCCACCCCCCCTCTGTGTTCCCCCTGCCCCCCCCTCTGTGTTCTCCCCCCCCCCCCGACCTAACTTGGCAAATTAGGTCCGTGAATATAGGCAGGCAAGCTATATCCCACAGTACTGTCACAAGGATGTACACATTGTCTGCTCCAAAATATTTCTCAGACACCTAAAGGATTGATAAGAAACCCTTCATAATGATTAGGCTAAGTGTCCAGGTCGACACCACCTCCCCTTCTACCCCCCCTTCCCCTCCAACCCCCCCCCCCCTCACCATCTCCCCCCCCTCGCCATCTCCCCCCCCTCACCATCCCCCCCCCCTCACCATCTCTCCCCCCCTCACCATTTCCCCCCCCCTCACCATCTCTCCCCCCCGTACCATCTCTCCCCCCGTACCATCTCTCCCCCCCGTACCATCTCTCTCCCCCCCCCCGCACCATCTCTCCCCCCCCCAGCACCATCTCTCCCCCCCCCCAGCACCATCTCTCCCCCCCCCCAGCATCATCTCTCCCCCCCCAGCACCATCTCTCCCCCCCCCAGCACCATCTCTCCCCCCCCACCCCGCCTTCTCCCCCCTCCTCCTCCCCTCCTCCCCCCCCCAGCTACCCCGCCTTCCCCCTCCCACCCCCCCCCTTGACGGTCAGGCGCTTGACCACTTATCTTTGCTCCAACCGGACTAGGCATGCCCGGGAATATAGGCAAACATGCTACATTACACAGGTTAGCATGTTAGCAACACACCTGTATTAATGCATTTCCCTGACACCTAAATGATGAACTGTGACCCCCACACAATGTATACAGCCTATTGTTCAGATTGATACCCTGTCCCCCTTACCCCTTCTCCCCCTCCCCGCGTCCTCCTCTTCCCCTCCTCCCCCCCACTCCCCATTCGTCCTCCCCTCTCGTCCCCTTCTCCCCCCCTTATCTTTTTTTTTTTTTTTTTTTTCCCCTCTCCCTACTCCCCCGCCTCCCTTCCTTCCCCCCCACTCCCTCCCTGACCCCCCTGAACAGGTCTGCCTCCCTTTACCTTAGCTCCGCTAAATAGGTCTGCGAACAGGGGTTTGAAAGTAGCGTTATTCAGGGTGCCCATGAGAGGCCACAGGATCTCGGTATAATTGCTATTGTTTGCCGTCTAAACAAATGAATGTGAACTATGTATAATGAATAGGATGCAAGGTCTCAATCGATGCGTCTCCCCCAACCCCTCCTCCACCCTTACCCCCCCTTCCCCCCCCTCTCCCGCGCTTTCCCTCCCCCTCCTTCCCCCCCCTCCCCTCCCTCTCCTTCCCCCCTCTCCCTCCCTCTCCTCCCCCCCCCTCCCTCTCCTTCCCCCCCCCTCCCTCTCCTTCCCCCCCTCCCTCTCCTCCCCCCCCCTCTCCTTCCCCCCCCTCTCCTTCCCCCCCCTCTCTTCCCCCCCCTCCCTCTCCTTCCTCCCCCCCTCCCTCTCCTTCCCCCCCCCTCCCTCTCCTTCCCCCCCCCTCCCTCTCCTTCCCCCCCCTCCCTCTCCTTCCCCCCCCTCCCTCTCCTCCCCCCCCTCCCTCTCCTTCCCCCCCCCTCCCTCCCCCTCCTTCCCTCCCCTCCCCCTCCTTCCCTCCCCTCCCCCTCCTTCCCCCCCCTCCCTCTCCTTCCCCCCCTCCCTCTCCTTCCCCCCCCCTTTCCCTCCCCTCCCCCTCCTTCCCTCCCCACCCCCCTCCCTCGGCCCCTCTCCATCGCTTACACACATCCCACCCTTCAACTCCCCCCCTCTCCTCCTACCGTCCCCTTCCTCTCCCGCCTTTCTTCCATCCTACCCAACCTATCCCGGTTCCCCCTGAACAGGTCTTCTTATCGCTACCTTAGCTCCTGCTGAATGGGTTTGGGAATATGGACTTGAAAGTTGCATTTTACAGGCTCACCACAAGAGCCTCTGTACAATTGTTATTACCCACCCTCCAAACAATTAAATGTGAATTATGTATACGGGTTATGATGCAAGATCTCACTCTGTGCGTCCCTCCCCACCTCCCCCCCCTCCCCCCCCCTCCCCTCCCTGTCCCCCCCCCTTCCCCCTCCCCTCCCTATCCCCCCCTCCCCCCCTCCCCAACCCCCCCTTCCTCTCCCCCCTCCCCCATTCCCCCCCTCTCCCCCCTTCCCCACCCCCCCCTTCCCTCTCCCTCCCCCCACCCCCTGCCACGCCCCACCCTACCATTCCCCCCCCTCTCCCTACATACCCCCGCCTCCCTACCTCCCTTCCCAACCACTCCCTACCCCCCCTGCACAGGTCTATCTACCTTTGCCTTAGCTTCTGCCATAAGGTTTGGGACTACGAGTTCAAAAGTGGCATTATTCAGGCTGACCACAAGAGGCCGCATAACCTCTGTACTAATCCAATCAATTGCCGTCCAAACAAATGTACGTGAACTACAGTATGTATAATGTTCAAGGTGTAAGGTCTCAATCTGTGCGTCCCCTCACCCCCCCTCTACCCTCATCTCCCATTCCCTCCCCTTCTACCTATCCTCCCAACAACCCCTGTACCTACCCACCACCCCACCCACGGCATCCCTCAGCGTGAACCGAGATAAAAAGGAAAAGTAAATTATGTAGCATGGGCCTGTTACTTGAGAGGACTTACCTACGTGAAGAATCCCACCCTCACCTCTTCCCCCATTCCCCCTCCCCCACCCACTATTCCCTTTCTCCCCCCAAACTCACCCCACTCTTCAGAAGGCAAGGCGAAGGCATAACTACCAACCATATCCACCAGTCTCATCCGATTAAATAAATATCGGAGGAAACTACAGAGCCTCAGGGGTCTCCACTCGGCCCGCCTCCACTGGGGACCGTTCTCGGACCCGCCCCCAAGGGTCTTAAACCCCACTAACCGGTCCCTTACCAAAGGCCGGCTTAATACTTTTCAGACCCCATTAGGGTCGACTTTCCTTTCTTTCTTTGACCCGCTGTTTCTTTCCCAGCGGCCCCCCTTCCCAACCCTCCCCCCTCTACCCATTTTGGCTGTCCCCCTCCTGTACTAACCTAAGAACAACACACGCGACACCCTCTAGAGGGTTAATATGTCCCACCAAAAAGCACTAAAGATAGTCTCCTTAAATGTGAAAGGGCTCCACAACAATAGAAAACGACGCCTGGCCCTCCAGGAGATTAAGAAAACAGGGGGAGATGTTGTTTTCCTCCAGGAGACGCATTTCACGTCTCAAGAGCCGCCTAAAATCTTTCAACATGCGTTTCCACTGAGTTACTTCTCGTCATTCAGCAGCAAACGCAGAGGGGTCGCCATTTTGATCCGTCAAGGCACCCCATTTAATTTAGCGAAAATACAAGCAGATCCTGAGGGAAGATTTATTGTGGTGTACGGCTCACTCTCCGGCACGACAATCGCCCTTATTAACCTATATGCCCCAAACGAGAATCAGACAGAATTCTTGAAGAAAGTTCTGGAAGAAATTGACCCACAGTACCTTTCCTCGCTACTTATCGCTGGGGACCTAAATATGGCTCTCAATCCAAAAGAAGACAAATCGAGCCACCCTGGACGACAACATTCCACTCAGTCACAAAGACTGGGGAAAAAATTTAAGGACATTGTGGGGGACTTTTCTCTGGTGGACATTTGGAGAACACAACATCAGGGGCAAAGGGACTATACCTTCTACTCGGCCCCTCACCAGTCTTATTCCCGTATTGACTACTTTCTTACTACCAAGAACATACTAGAGGCCACCTTAGACTCAGACATCGGCCCTATTACGTGGTCAGATCACGCCCCTATCACCATGACCCTATCCATTCCATTTGGAAAAATTATCTCATATAGCTGGAAACTAAATGATTCCTTACTGAACCACTCCGGGACAGTGATGGAACTCAAAAAGTCTCTCAAGGAATATTTTAGAATACATCTCCGGCAAGCCTGTGGGAAGCCCATAAGGCGACAATTCGAGGAACTCTTATATCAATTGCCTCCCACAGGAAAAAAACTAGACTGAAATTAACTAAAGAGCTTACAGACAAAATAATCATTCTAGAGCAGCAGCATAAAAATAATCCCTCCCGGAGAATTTATAAACAATTGACAACTGCCCGCAATGATTTAAAAATAATTCAATTGGAAACTGTAGAAAAAGCTCTTAAATGGACGGGTCAGAGGTACTATGATAAAGGGAACAAGGCTGACAGACTTCTCGCTAGTAAGTTACGAGGAATACAGAAACGGTCACATATAGCGGTGATCAGGAATAATTCTGGTGAACTCCAATATAACGAAAAGAGAATAGCAGAGGAATTCACCAAATTCTACTCCAAATTATATAACTTAAGAACCCACTCTGCTAAATCTAACATAGCGAATTTGGCGTCAGCCGTAGACTACTTATCTGACTGCGATCTTCCATCTCTAACAGAGGAAGAAAATACTATTTTAAATGCTAAAATTACGCTAGAAGAACTAGAAGCGGCCGTTAAGGCCTCCAAGATATCCAAGGCGCCGGGCCCCGATGGTTTCACAAATGCCTATTATAAGAAATTTTTCCCCATCCTGTCCAGACACCTATTAAGCTTGTTCAACTCATTCTTAGAAGGGAATCCTATCCCACCCACAATGTCGTCCGCTAATCTGGCTATAATACTGAAAGAAGGGAAGGATCCCACCCAATGTGGCAGCTACAGACCAATTTCACTGTTGAACAACGACCTTAAATTATACAGTAAAATTCTGGCGAACAGACTTAACCCTATCCTCCCGAGACTAGTACATAAGGACCAGGTCGGGTTTGTCCTGGGCCGGCAGGCCTCAGACATCACCCGTAAAATCATTAACTTAGTTGACCATGCCCACCTTTCAGGCTCAAAGGCGATGCTATTAAGCCTTGATGCAGAGAAGGCATTCGACAGAATCGACTGGCTGTTTCTAGACCAAACATTGATAAAATTTGGCTTCAGAGATTCATTCCTAAAAGGGGTTCAAGCACTCTACCAGAACCCGTCGGCCTCAGTACGACTCCCAGGTGGAGGCCTTGAACGATTCCATATCAAAAACGGCACCCGCCAAGGATGCCCCCTTTCCCCCCTTCTCTTCGCCCTCACGATTGAACCGCTGGCGTCTAAAATAAGACAAAACCCGAATATTCAGGGTATCCCAATCGACAAAGCACAATACAAAATTTCCCTATTCGCTGACGATATCATCCTCACCCTGACTAAACCCCTAACTTCCCTCCCTAACCTTCAGAGGGAACTGGCGGAGTTTGGTAGGGTGTCAGGATACAAAATAAACAGCGACAAATCAGAGGCCCTAAACCTTAGTCTCCCAGATCCCGAAGTCAAGCTCATCAAAATAAATTTTAACTATAGATGGTGCCCTTCATATATTAAATATCTGGGAATTAATGTATCAAGGCACTATCGGGATTTATACCGGGATAATTACCCGAAGCTATGGGACAAGATCAAAAAGGATCTAAATCAGTGGGAAGGTTACCAGATATCGTGGATCGGTAGAATTATTTCCACTAAGATGAATATACTCCCAAGAATGTTATACCTCTTCCAGACACTACCGACCCACGTCCCTGGCACTGATCTAAAACACATACAGACCAAATTGTTCCACTTTATTTGGCAGGGCAAGAGACCCAGAGTCGCTAGAGCGGTCCTGATGGCGGCAAGATCTAAGGGAGGACTGGGAGTTCCTGACCTACACAAATATTATTTGGCGGCACAACTCAAGCAGGTAGTAATGTGGAACTCTGACCCGACCCGTTGTAGTTGGGTGGAAATAGAGACTCGGTGTGCCAAAATGCCTTCCCTGCAAGCCTGCCTCTGGAGCCTGGACAGAGGAGAGGGGCCCTCACCCAATCTCAAATTACAAGCCGCACGTCACACGTGGGACGTATGGACACGATGTAAATACAAATACGGCCTCACCTCCAAAAGCTCTCAGTTGACCCCTATCTTTAACAACCCGAAATTCCCCCCGGGATGTGGATCTAAGCTGTTCGACCAATTCAGCGCGCGGGGTATAGAGGCGATTGCGGACTTACTGAGCCTAGGGAGGCTTCTGAGCTACCAAGAACTGAGGACCAAATATAAAATCAGGGAATTGGACACATTTAAATACCTTCAAATTAGAAATTTCATTAGAACAACATGCCCTCTTCCAGAATACCCCACTCTCACGAGGTTCGAACATCTCTGCGAGACTAAGACCCACCAGAAAGGTCTAATGTCGGACATATATGGAGTCCTGGAGCACTCATCAACCCCCAAGGAGCATGATTACATGCTCAAATGGGCAGCAGATCTAAATATAAATATAGATAGAGAGACTTGGGAAGAAATCTGGCAGGCGGCTTCGGAGACCTCCCTATGCACCACAATAAAGGAAAACATTTATAAAATCTTGTTTGGCTGGTATCTTACCCCAGCACGATTAAACCAGATCTACCCTCAGGCATCCGACTTATGCTGGAGAGGCTGTGGTCATAGAGGGGACATGGTCCACATCTGGTGGACCTGTCCAGAAATTGTGAAATACTGGGCCAAGGTCCAAATTCTGATAAAAGAGGTCACCGACCTGGAACTACCTATCGAACCACTGACCTACCTGTTGGCCGCACCTATGTCAGACATAGTCCGGCCTACCAGGAAATTAATATCCTTCATTCTCACTGCGGCCAGATGTTGTGTTGCAGCCTCCTGGAGGAAAACAACCACCCCGGCAATGGGGACTATCGAAAAAAGGGTCGGAGAGGTACTGATTATGGAGCGGCTAACTGCCACTGTAAGGCAAAAACTCCAGGCCCATGAGGATATCTGGGAACCCTGGAGCTCCCGCTACAGGCCCGGTGGCCCAACCCCGGGGAGACGGAGGGTTACCCCCTCCCCTTAAGAGTCGAGAAACAACCCCCGACAAGACATCCCCAACAGCCAGATGGGACACCCCTCCCCCCCCCGACCCACCCCTCCCCCCCCTCCTCCCCCCTCTGCCTCCCCTCTCTGGAGGCACTCCCCCCTCTTTTTGACAGCAGTAGTAGTCAATTTCTTTCCCCCCCCCCCCAAAAAAAAAAAAAAAAATAAAAAAATCAAATGTTAGGCTACATTGCTTTTTATTTCTGTAACAATGTCTAATTGCCTAATAAAATTGTTTGGAAAAAAAAAAAAAAAAAAAAAAAAAAGAAATTATATACTGCTGCGGCAGACTTTATTCTAACAAATCACCGGTTTGTACCTGGCAGGTACCTGGAATGCGACACTGTTCATCTGGAGCATGCCGCGTTCCCAGCCAGGGGTCATGCCCGGCTGACGCGCTGGCTGATGTGTTAATTTATAATGGTTCAGGATTTAATAGTCTGCAATGCTTCGCGTGTCCGCCAGATGGCATAAAATCATGAATTGTAATGCAGTATATATATATATGTATACATATATATATACTGTATAACAACAACCCCTATAACCCCTAACATACAGTACTGTACACATACAGTACTGTATATGAACATCAATGATACTATGGGCCGGCGGGAGCGAGATATGTTTGCAGCAGAGAGAGATCCGCTGCTCTCTCTGCGCAAACATCAGCACATTAAAAATTATTTAAAATACATTTTTATTCATAGTGTAGATGTGCAGGGGGTCTCCGAAGCTGAACCGCATTGGTTTCAGGTCGGGGGACCCCTGCTTCCCGAGATACAGCCCCCTTTATGAGGTGCCGGTATCCCTCTGCGTTTCAAGGTCCCGATCACGTGACCGCAGCCTGTAAACCAAGCAGAGGGATACCGGCACCACCTAAAGGGGGCTGTATCTCGGGGAGCAGGGGGTCCCCGGACCTAAAACCAAAACATTTCTGCTCCGGAGACCCTCTGCACATGTACAGTATAAATAAAACACATATATAAATAAAAACTCATTCCTTACCTTAACAGCTATGTGCTACGGTAACGAAGCAGCATTTCTGTATTTTTTAATAATATTGTACAGTGAGCAGGGGGTTCCCTGAGCCAGAAATTATTGCTCAGGGGGCCCCCTGCTCCTGCACAATATTATTAAAAATACAGAAATGCTGCTTCATTTCCATAGCGTATAGCCGCTAAGGCAATGGAGGGGTTAACCCACCGTGCCCGCTTTATTGTGGGTAGCGGGGGTGGGTGAAGGGGGTATTTGGCCCTTGGTGTGAGTTTAGGACTTGCGGGGGGGTTGCGGGTGCACTTAACCCCTTCACGACCGTAGCACTTAATACCGCTACGGTCATGAAGGGGTTAATCCCTCCCGCTACCCCCCGCAAGCCCTAAACAACCACCGTTGGGGCTAATACCCCCTTCACCCACCCCCGCTACCCACAATAAAAAAAACTCCCACACAGCAGCCGCCCAAAAAATAAATAAATAAATCTAAATAAATAAATAAATAAATGAATATAAATAAATACGATTGAAATACATTTTTATTTATAGTGTAGATGTGCAGGGGGTCTCCGGAGCTGAACCACGTTGATTTCAGATCGGGGGACCCCCTGCTCCCCGAGATACAGCCCCTTTATGAGGTGCCGGTATCCCTCTGCGTTTAAAGGTACCGATCACGTGACCGCGGCCTGTAAACCAAGCAGAGGGATACCGGCACCCCCTGAAGGGGCCTGTATCTCGGGGAGCAGGGGGTCCCCGGACCTAAAACCACAGCAGTTCTGCTCCGGAGACCCTCTGCACATGTACAGTATAAATAAAACACACACACATCAATAAAGAATCGTTCTTTACCTTAGCGGCTATGTGCTATGGTAATGAAGCAGCATTTCTGTATTTTTAATAATATTGTACAGTGAGCAGGGGGTTCCCTGAGCCAGAAATTAATTCTCAGGGGACCCCCTGCTCGTGCACAATATTATTAAAAATACAGAAATGCTGCTTCATTACCATAGCGTATAGCCGCTAAGGCAATGAATGGTTAAGAATAATGAATAAACCTGGCCTATACATTCAATACATACACCCCCCCCCCTCCCCAACACCTACAGTACAATAATGTGCAAAATAACTATTATCCAGATATGGATAATAGATTAATTGCTCATTATTAAAAACATTAACTAGCATATTAAAATAAATAAAGTACTACTGACCTCATCAATACGAAGTGTCCGTCGCCAGCAACATCCTTGTCTTGCCCACAAAATACATAGCAAATACAAAGCCAATACATTGCAAGTACATTCAGATATCAATTAACTCCTTAAACACCTTATCAGATAATAACCGTAAAGGTGATTAAGGGGTTAAGCCACACTGGCCCGATACCCACCCTTCACCAATGAATTTGTACAGTGGCTTCATCATGCAACTATATATATATATATATACTGTATATATATACAGAGATATATATATATATACAGTATATATATATATACAGTATAGGCAATCAGAATGGCTTTGCTTCAATTGCCTTTAAGATAACGTCATTAAAAGACACATGGCCATGCACACATGGTACTAGAGCCAATCAGAGCGTGGGAACTCCATCCCTACTCTGATTGGCTCTAGTATACCATGTGACAGAGGCTTGGGGGAGAAAGGATGAGACGTCAATGAAAACCTGTCACATGGTACGGTAGCCAATCAAAGTAGGGATGGAGTTCCCACGCTCTGATTGGCTCTAGTACCATG
The DNA here is from genome assembly GCF_040206685.1 of Ascaphus truei. Lineage (NCBI taxonomy): Eukaryota > Metazoa > Chordata > Amphibia > Anura > Ascaphidae > Ascaphus > Ascaphus truei. The sequence goes on from NC_134484.1 coordinate 491,081,066, forward strand.
TGACAGGTTTTCATTGACGTCACATCCTTTCTCCCCCAAGCCTCTGTCACATGGTATACTAGAGCCAATCAGAGTAGGGATGGAGTTCCCACGCTATGATTGGCTACCGTACCATGTGTGCACAGCCATGTGTCTTTTAATGACGTCATCTTAAAGGCAATTGAAGCAAAGCCATTCTGATTGGCTGTGCTTTCATTGCCTTTAAGTGACGTCATCATTTTTATTTTTATCGGCCAAAACACATGGTTTTCACGGCCCAATCAGGACCGTGGGAACCATATGATGAAAAGGTGACGTCATAGGCCTTTAAAAGCCTATGTCGTCTCATTTTGAAGCCAGACGCCGCGGAGGAAGGACCTCCGGAGAAGAAAGAAGACCAGAGCGTGGCCGAAGACGGGAAGAAGACCCCGCCCGGAAGAAGATAGAAGAAAGAAGAATACAGATGAAGATGGATTACAAATAGAAGACCCGTGGATTGATTTGGATTTTTAGTTTAATGTTTATTTTTTTATGGTTTATTATTTTATGGGTTCCTGTGCCTGGTGGATTGGTTCGTGAGTAAGCTGCGCAACGGGAGTCGGTGGGGCCAAGTAATGGTAAGTGAATTAAAGAAATGTATTTTATTTAACTTGTTAATTTTTTCAAAAGATTTTTTAACATGTGTATTTTTTTTTTTGTGGTATATCATTTCTTGCCACTGTATGTATGTATGTATATATGTCTAGAGAGATATATACATACAGGGTAAGAAATGATGTTGTTTTAAAAGCTTGATTTGATGTGTTTTAAATTAATTTGTCTATGCTGCTATGCATTATTGTGAGTTTAAAGTATTTTAAAATTAGATAGATGTAATCCTTGGTATTGTATTGTGTGTTTGAGGGAGGTCAGGGATAGCCTTGGTTTTAAAGGTTGTATTCTGGTTGGTACTTATATTTTTTCACAGGCTAAATTGTTCTGCTCCAGGCGTGAATTAGTTAATTTTTTCATTGTTCGGGATGGAGTGTCAATTGTTTAGGGATGTAAATAATGATTGCTAATTGATTTTTGTTTACTTGATAGGTTGTAATGTATTGATTGGAATGTGAGGTGTTTCAGTGGCATTTCATTGGCAATTGATGATTTAGATTGTAAGATCAGTTAGGATTATTAAAGGAAATTCATTGTAATGTAGTGTGTCTGTATGGAGAAGTGTTATTTGTTGGACAGTATGGTTTTGATAACTGTGGCAGGACGGCCTGTAGCCGAGGTCAGGGAACAGTCCACACGTATAGTTTCAGGATAAATAAAAACGTTCAGTGGCTTTATTTCTCCCCAGTAACATAACATGCGGGTACACTGTCCCTTTAACAAAATAAATCCTGCTCCACTTTGGGAGAAAAACTGACTAATAACACAGCAGACCTATCTAGCAGGCTGGCTGGCTAAACCAGAACAAACCATAAGGGTACTTTAAGCAGTCAGTAAACAAATGAATAATCCTTACTTTAGTTGAAGTAGTCTTTGGTGAAATCCCTCTGGCTAAGGGCTCACGCAGCAGTGTACTTCTCTCTCTCTCTCTCTCTCTCTCTCTCTCTCTGGCAGCTACTGCCAGTCACATGATTTTTATCTACCTTGCTGGCTCTCAGGTGTCAGCTAAAGAGTTCTGATTTCCTAACTTCCACCTGAGTTAACCCTTATGAGTGCTGGATGAAGCACTCAGACATATGTCTCCCAGGCGTAACTGATAGGAGTTGACTTCACTCTGTCACATACCTCCCCTGTTTGTGTGTGGCTAGTGTCCCACACGGCTGAAGCCCGACCCTCCACTCCTTCCCTTGACAAAAAATCAGCATTTCCATGGTCCTTTCCAGGTCTATGCTGAATATCAAAAGAGAAAGGTTGGAGGGCAATATACCACCTGGTCAACCTTGGATTTGTGTCCTTCATGGTGTTTAACCACTTCAAGGGTGCATGGTCAGTGACCAGGGTGAAGTGTACTCCGGCGACATAATGTCTCAAGGCCTCAATTGCCCATTTTACAGCGAGGCACTCCTTCTCAATAACGGAATACCTCACTTCCCTTGGGAACAGCTTCCGGCTGATGAACAGTATGGGGTGTTCAACACCATCAAATTGCTGAGACAGCACTGCTCCCAGTCCTACCTCTGAGGCATCCATCTGGATGATGAAGGGCTCTTTAAAATCTGGGCTCCGAAGAGCGGGGCCCTCTGACAGGCACTTTTTTTAGCATGTCAAAGGCGTCTTGGCACTCCCAAGACCATTTAACTTGGGTCGGGGCACTCTTTTTTGTCAGATCTGTTAGGGGTGCAGATTTTTCTGAAAAATTGGGGATAAACCGCCGGTAATACCCTGCTAACCCCAAAAGGGAGCGGACCTGTGTCTTTGTCTGTGGGGTGGGGACTTCCTTTATGGCGGCCACCTTGCTAGCTAGTGGCCTTACTATCCCTCCCCCAACGGCATAGCCCAAGTACTTTGTAGTGGATTTACCCAGGGCACATTTTTTGGGATTTGCAGTGAGCCCTGCTTCTCTTAAGGATGTTAGGACTGCCCTTAACCTTTTTTTATATGAGACTGCCAGTGTCTGCTATAGATGACAATGTCATCCAAGTAGGCCGCGGCATATGCCCTATGGGGTCGTAGTACCTTGTCCATTAACCTTTGGAACGTGGCTGGAGCCCCATGTAACCCAAATGGCATAGTGACGAATTGGTATAAACCGAGAGGTGTGGCGAAGGCAGTTTTGCATTTGGATTCTTCCGCCAGAGGTATCTGCTAATATCCTTTCGTGAGATCTAGGGTGGAGATATACTCTGCTTTACCAAGCGAATCAAGCAATTCATCCAACCTAGGCATTGGATATGCATCAAATCTGGATACAGCATTTACTTTTCGCAGATCCACGCAAAACCTCACCTTCCCATCTGGTTTAGGGACCAACACGATAGGGCTACACCATTCGGTGTGGGACTCCTCGATCACGCCCAATTCCAACATGTCTATTATCTCCCTCTCTACCAGGTCTTTTCGGCCCTCTGGCAATCTATAGGGACGGGACCGTACTTTTATGCCAGGTTCTGTCTCAATCCTATGGGACACTAAATCAGTCTGCCCTGGCAGCTCAGATAAAACATCTGGGAACTGGTCACATACATCAAGTAGGTCTGACATTTGTTCCGTTGTTAACTGCTCTCCCATGGGAACCTGATGGTCAGTGTACGTACTACCCTTTGGATGCTTTGGACCCAAATCCGTCTCTCCTTCCCGAGGGTGAATGAACAGCAATCTCATCGTTTTCCAGGGTTTCAGGAGGTTCACGTGGTAGATTTGTTTACCCTTCCTGGACCCTGGTTGAGAGATCTCATAGTTCCCCTCCCCGGTGCGGCGGAGAACTTGGAAAGGACCCTGCCACTTCGCAAGGAGTTTACTCTCTGATGTCGGTAGTAGTAGCATCACTTGGTCCCCAGGTTGGAAGACCCTCAAGTGAGCATTTTGGTTGTACTGCCTCTCTTGACGTTCTTGAGCAGATTTGAGGTTTTCCTTCGCAAACCGACCTATCATGTCTAGGCGGTTTCTAAGGTCTATGACATACTGAAGGGTATTCTTGGAGGGGGAGGGCTCCTCCTCCAAGGATTCCATCAGTAGGTCGAGAATACCCCGAGGTTGGCGTCCATATAGGAGCACAAACGGAGAGAAGCCTATGGATGATTGGGGAACTTCTCGTACTGCAAACAACAGGAAAGGGAGAAGTTCATCCCAAGCTCGCTTTTCAGTGTCCACAAACTTCCTAAGCATAGATTTTAAAGTACGGTTAAACCTCTCTACCAATCCATCAGTCTGAGGATGGTAGACCGAGGTCCGGATGGATTTTACCTCCAATAACTTCAGGACATCCTGCATTAACTTTGCCATGAAATTTGTTCCCTGGTCAGTTAACATTACTTAGGGAAGTCCTACCCTAGAAAACAGTTCTAACAGCCTGTGAGCAACCTGTTTGGCAGTGGCTTATCTCAGAGGGAAGGCCTCAGGATATCTGGTGGCATAATCAACAACAACAAGTATAAATTAATGTCCCTTCTCAGAGGGTTGTAAAGGTCCGACCAGATCTACCCCAATTCTCTCGATTGGGACAGCTACCAAGGGCAGAGGAACCAAAGGAGCCGGCTTCTGTCCTTTTTGGCTAGTTAACTGGCATTCAGGACATGTCTCACATAGTTTCATGATGTCACCATGTATGCCTGGCCAGTAAAACCGGGACGAGATGCGGTCCGTGGTCTAATCTCTGCCCAAATGACCACCCCATGGGAGAGTATGGGCTAGGGTGAACACTGTTTTAATCAACCCTTTAGGGACTAGCATCTGTCGAATGACCTCTCCTGTTTGTGTAACCTTATTCACACGATATAGTATGTCACTCAACAGTTCAAAATGTGGAAACACTTTTACACCTTGTTCATCTATTATCTTGTTGTTGACCTGTACCACCTTCTCATATTGTCTAGCCAGAGCTGGATCCTCCCTCTGCCTCTGACGGAAGTCAGGAAAATCCAGGTCTGGCAACACTCCCGTATCTATCTGTTCCCCACCCTGGTCATCCCCGGCCATGACCTGCAGTCCTTTGGGCTGCCTAATGTTACCAAAAGTCCCAGCCTTTCTTAACCAGTCCTCTTTTTCCGCACGTCTCTGTTTACGTGTCTTTGGGACATGGTGTCTATGGGGGGAAATCTCTGGGGAAAAAGGGAACAAGTCTCCGGGCTTCTCCGGTACCAGAGAAGTAGGCTCCGTAGGATTAGGGGCCAACAATGTTTCGAGGTAGGGCCAGTCTCGGCCAAGTAGAATAGGAGCAGGTAGCCAGGGAGCAACTCCCACTAGTAGGCTAGCCTCTTGATCCTGGACACGCAGTGTAACGTTCGCTGTCAGGTATCTCTTTGTATCCCCATGGATACACTCGATATTCCAAGGAGAGTCATAAGATAGTCTATTGCTTGGAATTAGGCCCTCTAGGATCAGGGTTTTTCCAGAGCCCGAGTTCAACATGGCGTTTACTTTTGTCCCCTCCAGAGATGCTGGGACTAACCACGGATTGTGGTCCCCTCAGAGACAAGCTGTGGCAGTGGTTTTGCCACATGAACAGTCCATCTCATCATCTCCTGAGTCCGCAAACTCGGTCGTCCGCGGAAGCTCTCGACGGGGCTCTGTGTTTGGACCTCTCCGCTGTTTGATGGGGTCCTCCCTTCTGGTTGGTGGGGTTATCTTCTCCACCGGGTGGGTGACAGGAGTCCAGGTTCTCGGGGAATACTGTGGGTGGCGGCCTCCCTTGAGTGATCCAGTGGCCTCGGACCCAGGATGGGCGTCTCTGCGGGAATTTGTACCAGGAACCCTCCGAGATGGGAAAGGGTCTTCCGATCGGGTTGACTGGATCTCCCGAGCTGGCGGGTTGTAGACCCCTCGATTGTCTGCTCTCCTGCCTCTAGTATCACCGGAAGCAACTGGTGTTCGCACCGGCCGTTCCCAGCTATCCTGTTGGGTGTCGTCGCCCAGGAAGTTTTCCACCAAGCGGACCGCTGAATCCAGAGAAAATGCAGCGTGTCTTTTTACCCAGGAGCAGGAGGAGGGGGGCAGTATCTGTATGAACTGCTCGAGCAAAAACTGTTCAAGGATCTCTGCCTTGTCATGTTTTTCCGGTTGTATCCACCTGGTACATAAGTCTACTAAGCGGTGGGCTACGACCCGGGGTCTGACTCGGTTTGTATATTTGACTGTCCGGAACCGCTGTCGGTAGGTCTCTGGCGTGAGGCCTAGGCGATCCAGAATAGCAGCCTTTAGTTTCTGATAGTCCATGGCCTCGTCCGCTGGAAGAGCCTGGTAGGCTGCCTGAGCTTCCCCTATGAGGAGTGGAGCCAGAGTCGTTACCCAGCGATCAACTGTCCAGCCGTGGACCGTGGCTACCCTTTCAAAAGTGAGGAGAAATGCCTCTGGGTCTTCGTTTGGCTTCATTTTAGGCAGCATCACCGGTGGGTTATTTGGAATCCCTGGTCTGCCTGGGGTTGGGCCTTCAACCAGCAGTTGGAGTAGCTTTTCCTCTCGCCGGGCCTATTGCTCATCTTGCTGGGCTTGTCGCTCATCTTGCTGGGCTTGTCGCTCTGCTTGCTTCTCTGCTAGCTGGAGCTGTTGCTCAAGGATCTGAGAAAAAAAATTCTCCATTTTTTTTTTTTTTTGGTGTGGCCCTTCAGATACAGGGGCCGTCCTACATCCCACTTCTGACACCACCTGTGGCAGGATGGCCTGTAGCCGAGGTCAGGGAACAGTCCACATGTATAGTTTCAGGATAAATAAAAACGTTCAGTGGCTTTATTTCTCCATAGTAACATAACATGCGGGTACACTGTCCCTTTAACAAAATTAATCCTGCTCCACTTTGGGAGAAAAACTGACTAATAACACAGCAGACCTATCTAGCAGGCTGGCTGGCTAAACCAGAACCAAACCATAAGGGTACTTTAAGCAGTCAGTAAACAAATGAATAATCCTTACTTTAGTTGAAGTAGTCTTTGGTGAAATCCCTCTGGCTAAGGGCTCACGCAGCAGTGTGCTTCTCTCTCTCTCTCTCTCTGGCAGCTACTGCCAGTCACATGATCCTTTATCTACCTTGATGGCTCTCAGGTGTCAGCTAAAGAGTTCTGATTTCCTAACTTCCACCTGAGTTAACCCTTATGAGTGCTGGATGAAGCACTCAGACATATGTCTCCCAGGTGTAACTGATAGGAGTTGACTTCACTCTGTCACAATAACCCTTCTACATTTATTTGTATATTGGTTCATCATGTGTGTGTATATACTGTATATATATATATACTGTATATATATATATATATATATATATATATATATATATATATATATATCTCTCTGTATATATTGTGGTGCCGTCGCTGCCCTCTAGGGGCTAGAATGGGGCAGTCGTGGGACTTTACAGCTCTCATAGAGTTAATCATTCTGGATAGCTCTGTTTAGCTGTGAGTTAATGAGCTAATTAGCCTAGCCTGTATAGTCAGGAAGTGATACAGAGATTCCCCCCCCCCTCCATGCTCCCAGACACACACTGTTGAGAGTTATACAGAGAGGGTGAGAGAAGCTGCTGTGAGACTGAAAGGAGACCTGCTGCAGGTACACTGGGTAAAGTGGGGAAAAGAGTTTAGTTCTCCCACGATTACTGTAGTTAGGGACTAAGCAGTATTAGTCAGTACTCCTAGAAGGAGTTAGGTCTTTTTGTTTCTGTTTTGGTGTTATGAGTTAACCTTGCACCTGCCTTATACCCTGTAAATAAACCCCTGCTTAGAGAAATACAGTGTTTCCTGCCTTTGATTTGGACAAAAGATCCGCCGCTGGGACTGAGACGACACAATTGGTGGAGTTTAACGCGGGCAGTCCACAAGGTAGTGAAAGGGGAAAATGGAGGAATTTCTGACCTCGCTTCAGCACAAGCAAACAGAAAATTCTGCAATTTTAATGCGGGGTTTGCAGCCACTGGCAAAGACCCAAGAGGAGATGTCAAAATCCTATAATGAGGGTTTACTACAGATGACAACGTCACAAACTGAAAGTACGGCGGCGTTAGTACAGCAGATGGCGCTGTCCCTGCATCAGACGCTAAAAGAAGAGCAAAACGAGGCGCAACTTCGCCTACACCAGGAGCTTCGAGCGTTGGGAGAGAAAATTACCGCCCAGCCTAGAGTGGCCCCACACGTCGCTCACCAGGTAAAAACGCACCTCATTCAGAAAATGACAATGGACGATGACGTTGAGGCGTACCTGTCAATCTTCGAGCGCACCGCAGTATGCAAAGGGTGGCCAGCTGAGGAGTGGGCGGGAATAATTGCTCCCTTCCTGGTGGGTGACTCACAACAAGCCTATTATGACTTAGAGCCGAGCAAGCTAAAGACTATGACACCCTGAAGGCGGAGATTATGGCACGGCTAGGGGTCACCCTCGCGGTTCGGGCTCAATGTTCCATTCCTGGCGTTATGATTTAGAGAAGACACCCCACTCTCAACTCTATAACCTTATACACTCTGCAAGCAAGTGGCTCCAGCTTGAGGTATGTTCCATCGCTGCAGTTGTCGAAAGAGTCGTTATAGACCGGTTCCTGAGAGGCCTCCCCCGCACCATCCAGAAGTGGGTGAGCCAGAGTGACCCCAAAGACGCCGAACAGTTGGTCGCTTTAGTCGAATGTTACTTGACTGCCGAAGAGATGTCCAAGAGCTCAAGTCCAGATGAGTGCGCCGGTTCTCGCTTCCTACGCTCCAGGAGGTCCGATAAGACTGTTCAAACAAATAGGAATCCCCAAGGACTCACTGACTTGCGTAAGGGAGTAGGGAGTCCCACAGCACCTAGGAGGGACTCTGGTCTCGTTGTTCCCAGTAGACTGGAGACAAAACGCCGACCCAGTTTTGGAAGGTATATAGAGTGCTACAGATGCCATGAACTTGGACATGTGGCCGCAGTTTGCCCTCGGAACGTGGAACCAATGGAATGTAACTTTTCTGTGGGGCATCAGGCGCGCTGGGTTTCTACGGTTCAGCACAGTTCTTGCAGTTCAGAAGAGGACGATGAGGACTCCTATGTGGCCCCACGGAATGGACATCCTCCATGTGCAACAGAAGCTGCAGGGAAAGGTTACCCCGTGGTATCAGAAAACACCAGAGGTGGACTACAACACAGAGCGCTTGGCGCAATCGTCACAGGAGTGACTACTAGCCTTGGCATGACAAAGGCTACCGATACCGCCATAAGCAGAAATCCAAGTGAGCCAGACCAAAAGACTGTTGACTGGAAACGGTTCTATGAGGCGTCCCAACAAGACGTTCAACGCCTCATCGGCAAGCAAGAAGTCTCTCAGCGAGAGGTCTGCACGTTAAAAACAGAGCTGGGTAAACTAAAGCAACAAGTGCTACAGGAGCGACTGAGTACCCAGTGGGTCCCCGCCGAGCAACATGATGAGCTGAAGGCCACCCTGAGCCTTACAAGAGCATCACTGGAAGCGGAATATGAAAAAACTAAAAATGTCCAAACCTTGGAATCTGAAAAACTGAAGTTGGATAAAAGGCTTCTAGAGCTGAAGCAGATAACTGAACACACGTCCCAGCAACTCACAGCTATAAAGGAGGACAACCTCAAGCTGCAGAAAGCACTGGAGAAGCCGAGAGCCTGCTGCATCACCAAAAATCAGTACTCCCAGGAGAAAGAGGCATGAAAAACAGAAGCAGCGGCAATCCTAGCGACAAAAACTACAGAGATCCAAAATCTGAAGGATGCGCTGACACAAACCCAGAGCAAGCACCGGGAAGAGATGAAGGCCCAGGGAGGAATTGAATTGGCAGCTGCCTTGAGCCAGAAAAGAAGCATAGAAGGACAGCTTCAAGACCTGAGGAAGGACCTGGAGTTTGAACGTGCTGGCCGCAAGAAGGCAGAGAAACAACGGCGTGACCTAGGGAAAGAGCTCAAAGCTCTAATGACTGAGTGGGACACTACGCTGGGCTCTATAAGTGCTCGGCAGGAGGTCTAATGAAGAAAACCTTTAAGAGGAGGTGGATGTCAGACAGGTCTGACAAAGATGTTGGTGCACGGGATAGTGCACAGGCCGCTCACAGGACAGTGTTTCGCTGGGGGGAGGGATATGTGGTGCCGTCGCTGCCCTCTAGGGGCTAGAATGGGGCAGTTGTGGGACTTTATAGCTCTCATAGAGTTAATCATTCTGGATAGCTCTGTTCAGCTGTGAGTTAATAAGCTAATTAGCCTAGCCTGTATAGTCAGGAAGTGATACAGAGATTCCCCCCCCCCCCATGCTCCCAGACACACACTGTTGAGAGTTATACAGAGAGGGTGAGAGAAGCTGCTGTGAGACTGAAAGGAGACCTGCTGCAGGTACACTGGGTAAAGTGGGGAAAAGAGTTTAGTTCTCCCACGATTACTGTAGTTAGGGACTAAGCAGTATTAGTCAGTACTCCTAGAAGGAGTTAGGTCTTTTTTTCTGTTTTGGTGTTATGAATTAACCTTGTACCTGCCTTATACCCTGTAAATAAACTCCTGCTTAGAGAAATACAGTGTTTCCTGCCTTTGATCTGGACAAAAGATCCGCCGCTGGGACTGAGACGTCACAATATATACAGTATATATATATAGTTGCATGATGAAGCCACTGTACAAATTCATGGATGAAGGGTGGGTATCGGGCCAGTGTGGCTTAACCCCTTAATCACCTTTGCGGTTATTATCTGATAAGGTGTTTAAGGAGTTAATTGATATCTGAATGTACTTGCAATGTATTGGCTTTGTATTTGCTATGTATTTTGTGGGCAAGACAAGGATGTTGCTGGCGACGGACACTTCGTATTGATGAGGTCAATAGTACTTTATTTATTTTAATATGCTAGTTAATGTTTTTAATAATGAGCAATTAATCTATTATCCATATCTGGATAATAGTTATTTTGCACATTATTGTACTGTAGGTGTTGGGGGGGGGGTGTATGTATTGAATTTATAGGCCAGGTTTATTTTTTTTACATTCAGGGTTGGTTCCGTGGTTCTGCGTGGGACCTCTGGAGATCACCTGTGGATCGCCTCGGGTATCCCACGGGTATCAGGCTGGTGGTTTCACGGGTGACACATGTGGGGATGAAGCGGTGGTCTCACATCTGTGGGGGCACCGCCGACCCATAGTCTGCAGGGATGAAGATGTGTGGTCCCACTTCTGTGGGGGCACCGCCGACCCGTAGGTGCGGGATGATGATGTGTGGTCCCACTTCTGTGGGGGCACCGCGGACCCATAGTGAGCACTCGTAAGTTCCCCAGACCCCGAGGGAACCACCCGAGGCCTCGCAGACACCTGTGGGTCTGACCCGGGGCTAACCAGACATCCGCGGGCCTACCGTGGAGACCCAATTGTGGCCCACGGTGACCCAAGGAGACCACCTGGGGGCCATGGTGCTGGCGGGACCCACCAGCAGGCCTCCAGAACCTGTGTAAAAAGGGCTGCTGGTACCCTGTAGGTCTGTCCAGGTGCCCCGCCAGCCCACCAGGGACTCGCGTGGGGCTGCGTTATGAACCCTGTATGTAAAAGGATAAATCTTGTATTTATGGGGGTGCACAGGGGGTGGGTAATGTATTTAATAAATAGAATGATGTTTATTGTGGGTCACTGTATTGTTTTTATTGTGGGTACTAGGGGTGGGGGGGGGGGTGTTTCCCCAACGGTATGTGGGTAGGCCTCCCTTGTGGGTACTGGGTGAGGGTGGTTAGGCCTCACGGGGGGGGGTTAGTGTGGGAGGGTATGTAGGCATCCCGAGTGGTGGTGAGGGTGGGTTAACCCCTTAATGACTGTAGCGGTTAATAACCGCTATGGTGATTAAGGGGTTAGGGGACATTACTTTGTATGTTTTAATTTTTGTCTCTTTTTTGCAGCAGCGGAGGGGCCATGTGCAGGTGGGTAGTGGGAAGTGGGTGTGGGTGTGGTATTTACACGGGATCCCCCTCCCCACATTTACATACAGTACACTGCACTCACAGAAACACAGGCCAGGGAGATTTAACTGACACATTAGGCGGAGGGGGGCTTACACAGATTAGTCAAAGCAGGGAAGTTTAGCAGACACAATAGGAGGAGGGGTTTTTACATAGATTACAGTGAAGGCAGGGAGGTTTAACACACACAATAGGGGGAGGGGGTTTTACATAGATTACAGTGAAGGCAGGGAAGTGTCACGAGAGACTCCTGTGGCGGGTAGGATCTCGGTGGCCGGAACAGCACGAGCGTAGTAGGGGTCACAAGCAGGGGTCCAAGGCAGGCGGCAGGTAGCGAAGTCAGGTACAAGCAGAGGTCCGAGGCAGGCGGCAGGTAGCGACGTCAGGTAACAAGCAGAGGTCGGCAACGAGGAGACTGGAACAGGACAGGCGGGGCAGGACAGGGACTGAGAACAGGGAGCAGGGACTGAGACCGGGGAGCAGGAACAAACAGGGACAAGCCAGATTACTAGCAAGGGCTTATACTGTGAACAGACTAAATACAGGTACAGGTACAGATCAGGAATCAAAGACAGGCATGAGCATACAGTAGGAGTCTGACTAGCAAGCAAAGGCAAAAGCAACAGACAGGAAGCAAGCTATAAAGGACAGAGACAGGAGCAACAAGAAGACAGACAGACAGAGGAACCCAGAGCCAACAGAAGACAGACGACAGAGAAGCCCAATGCTACATCCAACATGACAGAAATACACAGTAAAATACTTATCCAACATGACAGAAATACACAGTAAAATACTTATCCAACATGACAGAAATACACAGTAAAATACTTACCAACATGACAGAAATACACAGTAAAATACTTATAAATTAAATATAATATTTTATATATAAATAAATAAGCTATAAAGGACAGAGACAGTTGCAACAAGAAGACAGACAGACAGAGGAACCCAGAGCCAACAGAAGACAGCAGCACACCCAGTGGACAAGGAAGCTATGGCTAGGCAGGAGGTCTAGGCGATCCTGACAGGAAGTTTAACACGCACAATAGGGGGAGGGTTTTTTACATAGATTACAGTGAAGGCAGGGAGGTTTAACACACACAATAGGGGGAGGGTTTTTTACATAGATTACAGTGAAGGCAGGGAAGCTTAACACACACAATAGGGGGAGGGTTTTTTACATAGATTACAGTGAAGGCAGGTAGGATTAACACACACATTAAAAATATGTATTTAATGTATTTATTGTTTATTCTGCCTTAACCCTTCATTGCCTTAGCGGCTATACGCTATGGTAATGAAGCAGCATTTCTGTATTTTTAATAATATTGTGCAGGAGCAGGGGTTCCCCTGAGCATTAATTTCTGGCTCAGGGAACCCCCTGCTCACTGTACAATATTATTAAAAATACAGAAATGCTGCTTCGTTACCATAGCACATAGCCGCAAAGGTAAAGAACGATTCTTTATTGATGTGTGTGTTTTATTTATACTGTAGATGTGCAGAGGGTCTCCGGAGCAGAACCGCTGTGGTTTTAGGTCCGGGGACCCCCTGCTCCCCGAGATACAGGCCCCTTTAGGGGGTGCCGGTATCCCTCTGCTTGCTTTACAGGCCGCGGTCACATGATCGGGACCTTTAAACGCAGAGGGATACCGGCACCTCATAAAGGGGGCTGTATCTCGGGGAGCAGGGGGTCCCCCGATCTGAAACCAACGCGGTTCAGCTCCGGAGACCCCCTGCACATCTACACTATGAATAAAAATGTATTTCAAATGTATTTATTTATATTCATTTATTTATTTATTTAGATTTATTTATTTATTTTTTGGGCGGCTGCTGTGTGTGAGTTTTTTTTCTTGTGGGTAGTGAGGGTGGGTGAAGGGGGCTTGCGGGGGTAGCGGGAGGGGTTAACCGCTTCATGACCGTAGCGGAATTAACTGCTACAATCGTGAAGGGGTTAAGTGCACCCGCAACCCCCCCGCAAGTCCTAAACTCACACCAAGGGCCAAATACCCCCTTCACCCACCCCCGCTACCCACAATAAAGTGGGCACGGTGGGTTAACACCTTCATTGCCTTTGCGGCTATACGCTATGGTAATGAAGCAGCATTTCTGTATTTTTAATAATATTGTGCAGAAGCAGGGGGTTCCCTGAGCATTAATTTCTGGCTCAGGGAACCCCTTGCTCACTGTACAATATTATTAAAATACAGAAATGCTGCTTCGTTACCGTAGCACATAGCCGCTAAGGTAAGGAATGAGTTTTTATTTATATATGTGTTTTATTTATACTGTACATGTGCAGAGGGTCTCCAGAGCAGAAACGCTGTGGTTTTAGGTCCGGGGACCCCCTGCTCCCCGAGATACAGGCCCCTTTAGGGGGTGGCGGTATCCCTCTGCTTTGTTTACAGGCCGCGGTCACGTGATCGGGACCTTTAAATGCAGAGGGATACCGGCACCTCATAAAGGGGTCTGTATCTCGGGAAGCAGGGGGTCCCCTGACCTGAAACCAACGCGGTTCAGCTCCGGAGCCCCCTGCACATCTACACTATGAATAAAAATGTATTTTTAATGTGCCGATGTTTGCGCAGAGAGAGCAGCTCTCTGCTGCAAACACATCTCGCTCCCATCGGCCCATAGTATCATTGATGTGCATATACAGTACTGTATGTGTACAGTACTGTATATTAGGGTTTATAGGGGTTGTTGTTATACAGTATATATATATATACTGCATTACAATTCATGATTTTATGCCATCTGGCGGACACGCGAAGCATTGCAGCCTATTAAATCCTGAACCATTATAAATTAACACATCAGCCGCGCGTCAGCCGCGCGTGACCCCTGGCTGGGAACGCGGCATGCTCCAGGTGAACAGTGTCGCATTCCAGGTACCAGCCAGGGACAAACCGGTGATTTGTTAGAATAAAGTCTGCCGCAGCTGTATAACACCGTCAAATGATAACATCAGGGTTATTATGTTAGCTTATATCATCATACTCACTTTACTCTGTATGTGTTGAACGTTTACTAAACACAGTAAACTATAGTTAGTTTGCTAAATGAAATATACATAGAAACTTACATGTTTACAATATCAGTACCTAATTTTCATAACATCATGCATTATAGTTGAGTTGGCATTAAAAAAAATTGCCACACTCCAAAACAATTGAAACAACATCCCCATGTAACATGAGAACTTTTACATGAAATGGCTACTTGGTTTTAAGTCTCCTTTACATACTTTCTATACTCATACGTCCCATTATACAATATACTACACAAATGTGTTTGCAGAGTGGGACTGGTTGTTATATATTAAACAGAGCATGGCATATAATGTTAGTAAAAAATAAAGTACACACATAAAATTTAAAAAATGCACTGTTTAGCAACATCATTATGTTAATTAAGTGGTTATGAAATATAGGCATAACCGGATCACATTTAGTATTGTTTGTTAATATGCGCTGCAAGCATTATAAAATTTGTTGCATATGTAGTATATTAGTTGGTCGCTCCTCCTCACAATCATCTCATATAACGTTTGACTCTTCTGAAATCATACATTGATCCCATTGATTCTTCCCCAACATCTCTGAAATACAGCAAACACATGATGGTCACAGATGGCACCTTTATATATGTGTAGCCGTTACAACGCGTTAAACATCTCTATATGATTGTGTATATCCACGCGTAATTCACTTACAGGCATACCCCGCATTAATGTACACAATGGGACCGGAGCATGTATGTAAAGCGAAAATGTACTTAAAGTGAAGCACTACTGTCCCGATAGCTTATGACAGGTTGTAATTTACACAAAATAACTGGGTTTGAACTGAACGAGGCTTAGATATAACAAATTGTATTTATTCCTTTGGATAGGTGAACACACGATATAGTATAGTAACAGACAAGAAGTACACTTACCACTTACTTTGGGGATGGGGAATGAGAAGTATGAAGCATAGCAATTCTCTCGCAATCAGGTAACAGTTCAGATGATATCAGAAGACAAAGGATAAAGGGTGGACAACAGTTTATAAACCTTTTGAGCCCTATCCTTAACATTGAGTACAGTGGATTGGTTTTCAATTAACTCTAGCCACTCATTAACGTGGGAACACATTTTGACACATGCCCTCATGCTAGTTGGTACATGCGCAGTAGAGCTTTGGGGTCTCATTTCTGTAACCCCTCCTCTGCATCAGGAATGCCAGCTAGTCTACCAGATTGGATTCCTGGCAGGATATTCTTTGATGTGAGGTGTGAAATGGAACACTTGAAGACTGCTCTGGTTTGAGTAATCCCCGCCCTCATCCAAACAGTGGAGGTGAAAAAATCCTTTGAACCATACTTAAGTCCTAGACTTTGGGTCGCGTTTCTGGCCATATGCTACCCTGGTATGCAAAGGAATTTCCTCTGGGTCTTACCCATACCTTGGAACACAGTATGAAAGATAAAATATAAACATATTAAAATATCCGGTTCCATTGGGTCCAGCATGTCCAAACTTCTCAGTTCTCAATGCCGGAACTGGAACACCCTATGGTCCAATTTGCGACTTGCTACAACCTTCGGAACCGGAGATACACAAATACACTTTAAACCGTTTCTCATTTTCTTGTAAAAATCTCCGCTAAAAGAAATCTCGGTTTTTCACTAAATCCCCATTGAAAACAACGGGCTTCGCCGCTATAGACTTTCAATGGCAAACCGCTGCCGTTGGCGGCTATGGGAATCCGCCGCCATAGACTTTACACGGGGCTGCGCCGCCGTTGAAGTCAATGGGGTTTTTCCACTATAGCCGGTCAAGGAAGATTGGCCGCCATTGGAGTCTATGGGAAAAGTCCCAAACCTTCAAGGGGGTCCATACTCCGTCGGGTTGGTCCAAGAGGGTCAAGGATGGTTCTGCAGCGATGCCGGAGCAGTGACTACAGGTACCCCAAACCCTGGCCCTCTGGACCCTCCGGAACCGGAGATATAGATTCTTACTTTTCAGCTTTTCACACTTAGACGTTTTCCTGAGCCGTTTCTGCCGACGCCATTGGAACCTATGGAGCGACCAGCTCTTCTCAGTTCGACCCTTATCGGGGGTCCAGGATACAGGGACCCGGTTGTGGTCGAGTGGGGGAAGGTCTAGGAACTAGGGGCAGAAAGAATTTTATTTCTAGGTGCTCTAAAACTGTTTATTCCCACGCCACTTGTCGTTGAACTTGACTTGTAAGTGATCAAAGCTCTCCTATTGAAAATGTATCCGCTTTGCGGTTAAGCGGTTTGGACGGCAGCCAACTCGTTCCTGGAAAGCTCTTTCGAGGATTCTCCATTGAAGTCAATGGGCCCATTGACTTACAATGGGAAACCGCCGCTCTTCCTCTCGGGCGCCATCTGCTGGTCTTCTCAGGAAACAGGACTCAACAGCAAGATTCACCATTGAAACACATGGAGCCTCAATGGCGGCCTATGGGAGCCTGCAAATGGTGCCTGAAAAGGCGGGAAAATTACACAAAGGGCTATAATCACTAAACAGCTATTAACCCTTGTGCTCCTGGATGGATCCTAGTGTGTGTGTGATGCAGACACTGATTAAACCAGATGTTATAATAAAACAGGGGTACAGGGGAATACACATTTACATGTCATAACAAGGGTTAAATCACATTTCTGGACCTCAGCCCAGTTAACCCCTTGTCTCCCTGGTGAGGTCAGGGGATGGCCAAATGGGGTGTAACCCCTTTAATACCGGGCCACCCCCTCTCTCCCTCTACAACTACCTTTTTCCCACTTATCGATGCATGTACTGTACTGCAATCGTCATATACGTGAATAACTGATGTAAATAATGCATATGTAACAAGCACTATAGTCTCCCCGCTTGCGCACAGCTTCGGTACAGGTAGGGAGCCGGTATTACTGTTCAGGACGTGCTGACAGGCGCATGTGCGAGCTGCCGTTTGCCTATTGAGCGATATGTACTTACTCGCGAGTGTACTTAAAGTGAGTGTCCTTAAACTAGGGTATGCCTGTATATGTTAGATGTGCAAGGTTACAAGTAAACATCATTATGTATCCTTTTGTTAATTGCGTTGCAGGCATAACTATGGATATGATATTTCCGTTGCCTGTATACATAATAATGTGCGCGCACATCTTAATTTGCGCACGCACTTCACGATTGGGTCGACTAAGTGTTAGCGCATGCGCTAAACAATGTGTACGCTGTGCGTTCAATACATGTTGTTACTAGCATTAAGCATATAATATGTATTTGAAATCCAATGAACGCGAAACAAAAATCGTTCTGAACACGTACTTCTATAATTTTTTTAAACGGACGTGTGTGGATGGAAACAATGGCAGATCAGCCAATGAGCGAATACAATACGTGTGACGTCATGTTAAGGCAGCGTTAAGTGCATGCAAACACTCCTCCCACTGAATTAACATTGGCCTACTGCACTGTGCACGGCCACAAACACAGACGCGCGCGCATGACACAGTGCAGTGACCGTAACAATAAGAAACGGACACAGCCAATAGGCTTTGACGCGCGCACGTCGGTTGGGGGCGGGGCTTACATCCGTAATCCTTTTTAAGGACGCCTTCGCACATGACAAGGGTCCCACGTCATATGTGGCCGACCCTCTTTTTTTTTAGATGTTGCATGATAAACAAAGAGGTGTGTGTTACAGTTATGGTAACATGTTGCAATGATATTTTTTAATAAATAGGAAACTAGGTATATTTTCTCCGTTAGCAATGTGTACTAAGGTTTCTGGTTGTAGTATATTGTAATATGAAACAATGTGTTTGTGAACGCTACATGTAATGCTGTCTGCAATGTTACACTGTATCCACGCATTTAGTGTAAAAATGGTGGATATTTAAAAGTTACAACTTTTAACGGTGAGTCAACGCATAACGATTATTATATTTACCATTCTTGTAGAAGTAACAGTTCGTTTGGCTGCAACTGTTCGCTCCAGAAACACACTGCATTTTCATCCATGGTTGAGGCAACCATTGAATCCTGTAGGAGACACATCTCCATGAGGCGCTCATAGGAATCGGCACTGCCTTCTTCAAACGATACATCCGGAGGTACGTACAGTTCTTGGTTTTGCCATTCAAATAGGTTTTGACCAAAAAGGTTGGGAAACACATCATAATAGTTATGTTCATCTTGCATCTGTGCTTCAGGAATAGAGGGTGCAGATATTGCAGCAGATATCGATTCAGACAGAACAGTAGTAGCGGATCCATTGCTATTGGTATTAGGAATAAATATGCTATTTATCAGAATATATGTGCCATGTTTCATGGTAATTTTAAATTGTGGTGCAATCGGCCAAAATCCATGCCTTTCCTGTAGGTTATCATGGACAGGTTCAAATAACTCATTTGTTGTTAAAGTGAATCGTACAGATGATTTAAATTTTTCAGCGCGGCACAGGTCTTGGTAATATGGATATTTACTTCTGATCAAGTCATAGATTACCCCAACGTTGGCTTTCTGTTGTGCAGTTGATATGATAGCCTCTACTATCATTATTTTGTAAGATTTGTGCGGATGCCTGTTCAATGTTGTATGGGCTGCCATTGCTGCGTCTCAAATAATGTGTGAATCAGAAGTTGAAGGTTTATTCTGCTGAATGTGAAACTATTTAAATGTTATCTTTTGTGGGTTTTTCCAAGGTCACAATACAATTTCAATGTTGCACTCCTTATTTCAAGCACCAATTCGAATGTGTAGAAATAATTGGCACACATTTTTTGGGATAAGATAGCAATTTCACAGTGAAAGTGTCATTGTTTTTCCAGTAATCTACATTCTCAAAACAAGTGTACGATTTTAATTAAAAAACAATGTGGGTGAGAAAATCTAGTGTTGGCATTATGAAAATACTGCCTACACTGACATAATGAGATATAAACACACCTGCTAATGTTTTTCTCTCTGTCTTTTGTTCCGAATTTCACTGTGTGTATCTTTCTGTCTGGTTAACTCTCTGTCTGTCTCACACATTTTGACTATCTGTGTATATATATACATATACATATACATATATATATATAAACTCTAAAACCAACAATGAAATATATATATATATATATATATATATATATATATATATATATATATATACATATATATATATATATATATATATATATATATATATATATATATATATATATATATATATGTATGTTACTGTACTGTATTTAAGGCCTTATATGTAAACAGGGATTGTTATATTGCTCAGACTTATTTAAAGGTTTAAACATTACAGGGTAAGTATGTTTGAGGGAAAATTAGAGTCAGCTGTGTCCAATTTGGAGTTAACATCAAACAAGGCCTTTTGTGAGTTTACAAGGCCTGTAGTGTTACAACATATAATATATCTATTTAATCCAGTTCTAGACTGAACATATTGATGGCAGTAAGTAGGCCTTGTATGAAAACTATTTAAATGGTGATCAAGGTGAGTGAATTATGTGCTTCATAATATTAGGCCCATATTGTTAAAGGGTCAGATCATGTATATTTCACTTAACATACGGCCTGTTTTATTTCAATACTGTGTTTTCACAAGAAAGCATCATATATATCTTGTGTACAAAAAACTCTATACAAATTTACCTCTTTAAAACTTTATATATATATATATATATATATATATATATATATATATATATATATATATATATATATATTAGTTATACACTGTGTTATACACATAGATACTACATATATATTACTACACATTCACAGATATGTTATTGTAACCAGTACTCGTACATGATGAAAGGACAACATTAAGAAGCTTCAAGGAAGGTGAAGGTAAGTAATATTTTACAGTTAATCCTGCTCTAAACTGAAATGTAATATGTTAG
The DNA here is from genome assembly GCF_040206685.1 of Ascaphus truei. Taxonomy (NCBI): domain Eukaryota; kingdom Metazoa; phylum Chordata; class Amphibia; order Anura; family Ascaphidae; genus Ascaphus; species Ascaphus truei. The sequence continues at coordinate 491,101,505 of NC_134484.1, forward strand.
CAGTTAAATAGATATTTTTTTTTACTTGCATGTGAATAATATTAACATGCAATGACTACCTAAATTACCTACCAAACACACCCAAATACAATGTTTTGTAGCTAAGTGAATGTCACCTTCTCTAAACATTGCAACTGTGTAATGTTGGACCATTACTGAACAGATGATTAATACATAAATATTAATTAAATTATCCATTCATTCGGACTGTGAACATTTCCAAACCTTCACGTGTACAAGGACATACTTGAATGTTTGGAAACAACAGGTCTTGATCATACATACAATATTCATTAGATAATCTCAAGTCAACAACACAAGGCCAAATACAGATTTACTTAATTAGAAAATTTATTCTTTTTTTTCCTTTTGAGACCGAGTCACAGGCCTGCTTGTTGTCGGTTGTTTTTTTTTTCCGTTTGCCAACAACTTTAAGTAAAACAGAGCTAGTTTGACTGGCCTGTGGCACTTCACGGGCAGGGCTTGTGGCCTGTGGCATTCACGGGCAGGGCTTGTGGCCAGTGACACTTCACGGGCACAGGGCTTGTGGCCAGTGACACTTCACGGGCAGGGCTTGTGGGCAGTGGCAGTTGTGAACAAGTTGGTACACAGTGCACAACTGATGCTTGCTCCGTTTCATGTTTGTGTTTTTTAGTTTGTTTCCAAAAACTGGTCAGTAGTAACTGCTTGAGCATTTTTCTTTTTGGTGCCTCCTTTGTAGGTGTCAGCTCCAGATTTTCTACAGATGGCAGCGGTTGGATGTTGAGAGGAACATGCACAGAACTTTCAGATACTGTACCGGTAACATCCCGACCTGGGGAATGAATATCAGATGCATGGGGTGAAAAAGTAGCAGCATCTAAAGATCCATCCTGTGATGGGGTGAAGTTGAATTGATGTGCTGTTGTAGTCATTCTCAAGTGATTAGCTCGGGTTAGCTGAACAACTACTGCTTCTAATGTGGTGTTTAATTTTTGTATTTGTTTAGCAACTTCAATGAAGACTCTGTGAAGATGTAACAATTGTGATATGGTTTCTTTCTGCAGTGATATCATCCTTTCAAGCACTGACATCATAACTGAATGGCGACGATTTTCTGCTTCAACAATTTTTTCTTCAGAAGCTGCTATTGCTGCGTATGTGTTACTTGTTGGAGGAATTGCCTGTGTTACTCTTTGAATGGGAACCTTTTCATGCTCACTTGATTGCATTTCTGTGTCTTTGCATCATCATGTTCTAAAAATAAATGAACACATGATGAAATGGCATGCTAATGTCTGCTGTTTTACTATGTAATTATACACTGTGATAACAACTAACACCTAACATGTTTCCATACCTTTTATGACGTCACATTAAAATGTACCTTGACTTAAGAATTATGTTTGGACTCAGTGTGAAATAAGAATGAATGAAAGGTTGTTCAAACCTCACAACTCCTACATGATACTTTACATCCCAAACACAATACATGTTCTCTAAAAAAATATATTTTTCAGTGACACTAAGTGATCCAATTTAAAGAACATGTCTTAAACCATTAATTAACATGACAACATAACATATAGAAATGAACATATTATATGTCCTGCACCTCATACACTCATCTTCCGGGTGCGATGAGCTGCATGACCCAGGTGAAGACACTTGCTCAGTCTCAGGTGACACATGTCCTCCAGGAGCAACTATATAGAACAATAACATCAGTTGTTAATTGACATGTGTACATAATGACCATTGAGTTAGTGTATCTTGAGTATGTATGGCTAACTAACAGCATCACTTCATGAAATGAAAAGATGTGAGTGGCAAACTGAACATTATTCGTTTTAATAACAATGTACATGCCAGTGTACTTTGGACTTTGTAGTTCACTAACATACAACATACAATGTTTATGCAGTAATGCGTTTTAACAATATTATTAATATTGGACATACACTGCATATGTTGTGCAGTAATATCACAATCACAATGTACATCACTATCATGAGATCAACGTTGACAATGCTTATCATTAAGTAGGTAATATTGGAAAAGTTTTTGATTTTATTACTGGATATGTGTGCTACAGTAATAGAAGCTGTTGCAGGGCTGAATGTGGCTGCCACTCAACAACACAACACTTGCAGTGTGTCGCTCACAGATGCTACTGGTGTGATAATTTGGTGTTGATATAAGTTGAACAATAGATCTGAGTGAACGAATGTGTAACGTACGTTTTGATACTGTCAGGGTTCTGCTCGCCACAAACCAGGGTCGGACCGCGTGGCTGAGGTAGGGTTGTAAAAGCACCGACCTTAGACCGCGCAGGCTGATCCGGATTGCGCAGTTCGTAGTCATACGTAGCAGGATCAGGATAGGAGAAGACAGCATCGTCGTTGTACAAGCCAGGGTCAGGACAGGAGACATCAGGATAAACATTGTTCAAGCAGGAGTTCGGCAACAGGTATTCAGGAAAGCCCCGCTTCAGCTTAGGAGTGCGGGGGTGGCCTCTGCACGCGGCCCATGGTACAGATCTCAGGAGGTGGTAGGCAGACCAGAGTAGCACACCGCCTAGCTGCACGGGTAAACCAGTGCACAGCGCAAGAGTCCTGAGCGAGCTGGGGAATCCTCCGTTTCAGCGCAGGAACCAGGACACAGCCTCTCTAGATTAGGGAAAGAGTAGTAGGCCCCAGGAACCAGGAAGCTGAAGATACACATTGAAACTTCCGCTTCAGTGCAGGAAACCAGGATGCTGAAAACGCAGGGGAAACCTCCGCTTCAGTGCAGGAAACCAGGAGGCTGAAGACGCAGGGGAAACCTCCGCTTCAGCACAGGAGAACAGGAAGCTGAAGGACGCAGGGGAAACCTCCACTTCAGCACAGGAGAACAGGAAGCTGAAGGACGCAGGGGAAACCTCCGCTTCAGCACAGGAGAAAGGAAGCTGAAGGACGCAGGGGAAACCTCCGCTTCAGCACAGGAGAACAAGCGAGAGCTTGTGGCAGAACAGGTGACATCCGGAAAGGACTATGCACGGCGGGGAGCATTGTGGGAAAGCAGTACTTAAAGGCCAGCGGGCCAATCCCCGGAGGGGGTGTGAAGGTACTGCTCCAATGAGTGAATACAAGGCTAGGTTGCAGTGATAGGCTGCACAGCTGCAGTAGATACCAGAGGGAGTGTGTATTGCTTTGGTGAGTGAATCCAGGCTGCAGCAAACATCAGGAGAAGTGCTCCGGACCGCACAGGTCTGCAAGGCAAGGCAAACCGTAAACCGCGGAGCGGATTCCTTACAGATACATAATGCTTTGGTGGGTGAATTTGTACATAGAGTTACCATTTCAAATGACCGTGATTAACTTCTGTTTAGATTGTCAGGTTTAAAGAACTGTAGTCCCTCCCCCAAAAGGTTACATCACTGTGACCTTTCAATTAATTCAAGCAGCTGTAAGTGGTCTCTACAAAGTAGACCGTATTACATGGCTGTGTGCACAACCCCACCCCCTGTGTTCACGTGTATGCTGTGATGACATATTAATTGCAGCTGGTTTAACACAATGTTAGATGATCTAAATACTATTATGAAGTGAGCTACATATGAACACAATTACATAACATATGCAACGTGTGCCTCATTATGCTCTCTGTATATGACATGAAGCAAAAAAGGACCTTTTAATAACCAAATGCAAATGTGTTAGTGCAAGTGATGTTTGTTGGCCGTTGCAATATCTTTGATGCATGATTTTAAGAGGCAGTAATGTCATGTTTCTAGGAGTCAAATAAATTAAATATAAATTACTATTACATATATCTGTACTGCAACACTACATAGTAATGTTTGCTCATTAGCATGTGTTAGACATGTATGCTACCCTGTTGTTCCCCATCTTCGGGCAGCATAAATTGCTTCCACTGCAGCAAAGGATTGTGGGAGATGACATACAAATGAGCACGCAGTGCCACGTGATATATTATTTACTGCTTTTAGTAGGACAACGAAATATAAATATATATTGATAGATATATATATAGAGAGAGAGAGACATATATACATATATAGATGTAGGTATGCTTCTATTGGGAAGAAAGTATAAATAGCAGCGGAAATTTCGAACATAACTGTAACCAACGACACGCCTAGTACAGTAATATTTCTCACCTGGTGGAAATTCAGAGGAATAAATTCCGATGTCTCTGTCATCATGTCTTCCAATGGAAGAGACTCCAAAAGCGGCCCACCAGCAAGCACGCCACCACCAGACACACCAGCAGCAACTGAGCCACCAGCAGCACTCACACTCCCATTAACAGCACTCACACTCCCAGCAACAGCACTCGCACTCCCAGCAACAGCACTCGCACTCCCAGCAACAGCACTCGCACTCCCAGCAACAGCACTCGGCTGAACCCTACGTTCACTCAAACACGTACTCACACGTCTAGCAGTACCACTCACACCAGCATCACTCTTCCCACGTTTTGCGTCCATACCTGTAGCACTCACAAAGAACAGAAAACAAATGTAAAGCCAATCACACTAAACACTTACACATACAAAACAAGACAAAGATGTAAACAAAACAACAAAGGACAAAGCTCTCACAATACACAACAACTCTCCCAGTCAATATGCAAATATTAAATCGCCCAGCTCTGTGCGTCTCTCTCTCTCAACAACACAGAGAATGATTAACAGTACACGTTGCCTTTAAATAGGCCGCGCTATCCAAAACATGCTTGCTTCGCCTGATTCAGCAAGAAGTTTAATTGGCGAACCTAATAGCACCCCGCCATGCAGGCCGATACACCTGTGTGTGATCGGCAAATCATCGTGAGAGTGGGCGGAAATGTTTTCGGCTTGATTGGGAAGGGATTCAGCACTTACTGCATACGGAGAGGGAAAATCGCCAAAATCATGCCAAATCGGTAAGCTTGGCCATTGCACATTTTCGGCGCTTACTGCATGAGGCCCTAAATCATTCTTCAAAGATGTTGATAGCAATAATTTTATATTACGTTCGAGTTGCCAACACCATCGTTGGATGGACAACGTTCCCTATGGCCAGTTTCGTAGAATGCGTAGAAACAGCACAGAGAATGACATTTTTGAAAATCAATGCGAGATTCTTAAAAATAGATTCATACAAAAAAATTACAGTGAAGAGATACTGAGAAAAGCACTGACTAGGGCAAGTGGTCTAGAAAGAAAAGAACTAATAAAGACTAATAAAGAAAAACAAATGAATAATAAGAAATTTGATACAGCATTTTTGACCACATACAACAGAGAAGCCAATAAAATAAACATCATTAAAAAACATTGGCACGTTTTATTAAATGATCCTGTTTTAAGAGATGATATCCCTAGGAAACCAAACATCAGTTTTAAGAAAGCACAACATTTAAAGAATCAACTTGCTCCAAGCGCCCTAAGGAAAATTATACCCAAGGAAAAAGGGTGGCTTCACCAACTGGGGGGCTTTTTTTTTGGATGCTTATCATGCAAAGCATGTGAATATAAACATGAGAAAAAAAGAATTTTTAAATCAATCAAAAGAAATGAAACTTTTAAAATCAATAAGTATATGAACTGTAAATCTGAGTATATTAGTTATCTAACACACAAAAACCCAGTAAGCTCATATTTAAGCCCCAAAAATTACCACAAAATATATATACAGTATGCATATAAATGCCAGAAATGGAGGGCTACTGGGCATGGCAATATATACTACAAACAAACACAGAGCACAGTGCCACATCCAATGGCAAAAATACACAGTGAAATACCTATATATCTCTTGAATATAAGGGTCATTTAGTTTAACACTTTGGCCAAAGTATTGTAAGCCTGTGAGCCCCTTCAAGGCATGACCACAAAATCACAGGTCCTAACTGTAGCCGGGACCCCTTTTTACCACCATTGGTTGTTGTGGGGTGGGAGATGCTGCACCTAGGGAACGCTCCGATAACAGAGGTTCCGCGTAGAGGGAGCCGCCATGTTAGGTTAGCGCAGGCACAGAACTGGTCCGGCAGGAGGTTGCGCATGCGCGGGACAAAGTGAGCAAAGCCTGCGAAGGAGGAGAGCTCAGATAGGAGGGAGGTTAGGGAACTACAGGTCACAGCAGCCCTGCAGGTCCCCGTGATGTGCAAGGACCAATCAGGTGCAAGGAAGGGAGGAAAAAGGAGGTAGGGGCGCGCACGTTGTGTCAGAGCTGGCTTTAGGAGGAAGGAGAAGGAGCTTCGGTGTAGGGAGCAGTCCGCCCCTACCTATGTTTCATGCCCCAGGCCCAGTTAGGCCCTGAGCCCCAGTAGTGTGAACCTGAGTTAGGGACTGGCCATAGACAGGTTCCGGATTCCCTTACTGTTACGTGATCGCTACCGGGACTGTTCTAATTCGGCGGGAGGTCTGGGCTCAGACCCCGCTACCAAGTTGCTGCGTAACTGGGTGGGATTGCCCCAGACACCTACGGGTGACATCATCTAGGCCCACACCGATCCTTTGTGAAGACTGTTGCAGGACCGGGTACTGGTGTGCCCGGCAGGTAAACGTCAAGTGCACCAACGGTACCATCATTCACTCAGGACACGGTAGCTGCGCAGTCACATACATATACATTCACTGTCTCACTTGAGGGTGGGGGGACTTATTACAAGAGGGAATTGGACACGGGGTGGGATCACCCGGTGAAGGGAGGGGGAGAGTGAGCGTTCGGCAGGACGCTGAGTGTAGTGTCTCCTCAAAGAGGGACACCGGTTTCTGATAGAATAAGAGAGAGGTTGTGTCATTGATTTCGTGCCAGTGAAGTTAATTGGTTAAGGTATATTGCTGTGTGTGTGTTAATGTACATAAGTTCCTGCGAAGAGCCACTTCCCCTCGGGCGGAAGCTGTCACAGGTGGAGGCGTTGCACCAAGTTATAAGTATTGTGCGTACACCAGGCTCTCCGTGGCAGAGGCTCAGGCCCTGTGAGTCTACAGGTTGTACAGCATATGGTAGTGGTCTGTGTTCGCTAGGAACCAGGGCTAAATTTGGAGGCGCTGCTGAGATCTTAGACCTGGGGTGCCCCTCGAGCCAAAAATACCGCCACCATGGCCCTTCCCTCACGTCAGGAAATACGTGACTGGGCACGGCAAATGCGCACGCCCACCCGCCGCGCAGTGGCTGTGACCCAAGTACCCATGGCCTTACCTTTAGAGACATTGCAAACGGCCCTACGACAACTACCAGGTTTTGCCTAAGCCCGCCTGGTAGATGTACTCATAGATCAAGATGCTAAGTGGAACACCTTGCTAGAAGATTGCCGGCGAGATCTAGTAGTCCTCGAACCTGCAGTCCCTCAATATCTGCCACTTCCCAACTCTCCGCCCAGTGGCAGCCCCTTTGTCTAACCACTTCGGGATCCCGCTGTGGGGGAACTAGGGGATGATGACCCTACGCTCCCCTTTGCTCTCTACCCCGCGAGTGAGGCGGGTAGCTGTCAGTCAGAATCTAGCTATCCCGGGTCTAGCGCATCCAAAGAAGCGGGGGTGCGTAGTGACATGCTGCAGAAACTAAATGATAAGATAGACCAGTTAACCACCCCCTCAAGCTTACCGCCGTTAGTAGAAGCACTTACCCTGGCCACGCATTCCCAAAGCTACAGGAAATTAAAGGCCTTCTCGGGGACTCTACCTGTACCCACGGGGGAGGATGGGATAGACCCTTGGAAGGAGCACACTCGGGGAGTAATGGAAGAATGGTCTTGTACAGATGTCGTGAAACGCCAACGGCTCATGGAGTGCTTGAGACCCCCGGCGTCCACCTTGATCAGCATTCACCGAGAACAGTATCCCGACCTGACCTCTCGTATGATGATCGAGTTCCTCGTCGAGGCCTATAGCGTGACCGAGGATGATGGGGCCTTGTGGGCCAAATACTATGCCATCAACCAAAAGGATGGAGAAGATTTGTCTGCCTACATCCACCACGTGCAAATCTCCCTAGGACCCCTGCTGCATCATAAATATGTGACCACCTCACAGATGGACGAATACCTCCGCAAACAATAACTACGGGGGTCCAGTCCTACTCACCCTATTGCAAACATGATTCGCGATAACCTCACTCGAGGACCTCCCACCTCGTTTATCAAACTCTTACATCAAGTCAAAGAGCACGAAACGCATCTCATGCTTCACTCCCCATAGAAGGCTAAAGCAGCCAGAAGCACTAAACCCAAAGGGAGCGCTGAGAAGGAGTATCCGCTGGATAAACCAGGCCCAGAAAGGCCGAAATACGCCAGACGAACCTCGCCTCCGTATGACCGCCGTACCCCACCCAGCGATATGTCCTCCTAAAAATGCGGGAAGAAGGGACATATCTCCTACGATTGTTGGATGGGGGAGTCTCGCCACCGGAGCCCGTCACCCAAGAAGTTCACGCCCCAGGCCATGAAATGTGGTGCGTATGCGGCCAGCCAAGAAACCCCTGTTCCCACCGAAAGTGGCGACGAGTCCGAGGATGAGAGTAACCGCGTGGGACCGGTAGCGCTGATCCGGGTGACAGTGGACGGTATCTACTCCTCCGCGCTACTGGACACGGGATCTCAAGTGACCATCATATAGAGGATTTTATGATCGACACCTCCAGAAGCGGCCTCTGAAATCGGCAGGGCATATCAAAGTAAGAGGCCTAAGCAATGACGACTATCCCATCGAAGGCATAGTAACCGTGGCCCTGGAAATACAACAGCTCAACACTCACCCTATGAAGGTGGACGCCTTGGTGTGTCCAGAACCCAAAGATTCACCTAAGTATCCGATCATCCTAGGCACGAATATGGACATTGTACAAGCCGTTATCCGGGCCTATCTACAAGAAAATAATGAACTGCCCATGTCCAGCCTACAGCTGCAGTTTGTCCAGGTGGATCCGGATTCCCCTCCGCCACCCTCGGAGGACTATGGACTGTTGTTCTGCGGCCAGGGGGGACTGACCACACTCTTACCAGGAGAGACACAGAGGGTACACGCCTGGTGTGCATACGCTGAACGAGTAGATGAGGAGCAGCTATTTTCCCTAGAAAGCACGCCAGAAGAAGATGTCCGCCGAGAATATCGGCTAGTACCAGAATTCCGGGATTGTCCGACCACCATTCCCCGTCGGATTTATGTGATGGTCCAGAATCTTTCGCCATTTCCCATGGCCATCGACGCAGGACAGAGAATAGGGAGAATTTACCCCGTCAGCTTGGTGGATGAAGCAGTGCAAGTAACAGCTACCCGAGTGGAAGATCCCGGTTTGCCGTTGGACTTCGACTTTGGCTCGTCCGGACTGTCCGACGACTGGAAGGAACGGTTATGAGTGCAGCTGCAAGAAAGACGATCAGTATTCTCTACAGGGGAGATGGATGTGGGGTGCAGCCGCAGTGCCCAACACACCATTCGAATGACTGATACAAAGCCCTTCAGGGAACGTTCCCGGCGGCTCGCTCCTAGGGACGTAGAGGATGTACGGACGGTTCTCCATGACATGGAAGAAGCCGGAATCGTCACAGAATCACGAAGCCCTTACGCCTCACCCATAGTGGTAGTGAGAAAGAAGAATGGGACTGTGAGGTTATGTGTAGATAACCGGACACTGAACAATCGAACGATACCGGACCAGTATAATCTTCCCCGCATAGAAGAAATCCTGGACGCCCTACATGGAAGCAAATGGTTCAGTGTACTGGACCTCAGGTCTGGCTACTACCAGGTACCCATGAGTCCTGAGGACCAAGAGAAAATGGCATTCATTTGCCCACTGGGGTTCTACCAATTCACCTGTATGCCCCAAGGCATATGTGGTACCCCTGCCACCTTCCAGCGGCTAATGGAGAAGACTTTAGGGGACTTGAATACCCGAGAATGTCTCGTGTATTTGGATGACATCATAGTCTTCGGGAAAACCCTGGAGGAACACGAAGCTCGGCTCCTGAAAGTACTTGACCGATTAGCTCAAGAAGGACTCAAGCTCTCCTTAGATAAATGCCGCTTCTGCAGGACATCGGTGACTTACGTGGGACACAAAGTGTTCGCCGAGGGGATTGCCACTGATTGGTACGCTATCAAGAACAAGACCCGGTCGCGGGGGCCATTCGCTATGCTATCCGGCAAAACCGCCCGGCCCTCCTCAGACAGGCTCCGGGTGATGTAGGAGGTATACTGATGCGGGAAGCCGACAAATTCGAAATACGAGACAATTTGCTATACAGAGTTGTAGAGTACCATAACCACCCGATTAGGAGACAATTAGTGCTGCCAAAAAGATTACAATACTTGGTACTGAGGGCTCTACATGATGAACATGGTCATTTGGGGGTCGACAAGACTTTTGGACTAGTGAGAGATCAGTTTTTCTGGCCGAAAATGAGAGAAGCAGTAGAGCATCACTGTCGACGGTGTGTGCGGTGTATTCAGCGGAAGACATTGCCCACCAGGGCCGCCCCAATGGGCCACTTAAAAAGCACCGGGCCATGGACTTCCTGTGCATTGAACCCGATAACCGCGGCATAGGCAATGTGCTGGTCATCACGGATCATTATACTAGATACGCCCAGGCCTTCCCGACGAAAGATCAAAAAGCCCTTACGGTGGCCAAGGTGCTCTGGGAAAAATACTTCATGCATTATGAGCTTCCTCAACGACTACATTCCGATCAAGGAAAAGACTTTGAAAGCAACTTAATAAAAGAACTACTAAAAATCTTACATATCGCTAATCCCGAACTACCCCATACCACCCTGAAGGGGATGCACTGCAGGAACGATTCAACCGCACGTTACTGGACATGTTAGGTACGTTAACGGGGGTAGAAAAGACTGAATGGAGTCGTCATGTGGAAACACTTGTGCATGCTTACAATTGCAAGTGACACGATTCCACGGGGTTCTCTCTGTACTTTCTCATGTTTGGCCGAGAAGCTCGACTGCCTGTGGACATACGGTTGAGAGTCTCCACAGATGGGGTGCATAATACTACTCCTTTCCGATATGTACAGCGATTGCAAGAGAATCTGCAATGGGCCTACCTGCAAGCCGAGAAATCTACCGAAAAACTGAACGCCGGAAAATAAACGGCGTTATGATCATAAAGTTAAATACAGAGACATTAAACCAGGCGACGCAGTGCTCCTCCGTAACCTGGGAGTACCGGGAAAACATAAATTGGCTGACCGATGGAGGGAGAGAGTGTACGAGGTAGGCTCCCAAATGCCTGGCCTTCCGGTCTACCGCATTAAGGACTCGGAGGGTCGGGTGAAGACATGGCACCGAAATCCTTTGCTCCCTATTCCCAGAGTGGAGGAGGGGGATTTGGAGTGGCCTGCATCCTCGTTGGATGGGGAGACGACAAAGGAAGAAGACGAACCAGGGAACTCAGTATGTCAGGAAGATCCACAAGAGGGAACCTCTCAAAGGGGCCCTCAACAGAGAGCACCTGCCGGTGGAGCTACGGGTAAAGGGCTCGGGAGCGCTCACCCAATGGGGTGGCTCCGGAAAATTCGTCACTGGAACCGCTGAGTCTGTGCTTTGTACCAAGCCATGATCAATTAGAGACTGTAACCCCCTCAAGGGAAGAATTCGAGACTCAAGACCAAGATAGTCACTCTCCCAAGGGAGTGACCGAGCAACAGTTAAGGCGAAGTCAAAGGAATGGGCAACCTCCAATGAGGTAGGCCTATGATCAGTTTGGGGCACCCCATTATGAGGCTCAGCAGTGGGCTCGCAATCGAGTGAAATCAGTGATTGTGATGTTTAGCGAAATGTACAATCTGATTTAGAGAAAAGAGAATGTCGTTGTTATGCATTTTTCATTATATAAACGTTGTACCAGTTTAAAGGTATCGTCCAAGCGGGGCCGTTGGAATCCACAGGGGGGAGGATGTAGCCAGGACCCCTTTTTACCACCATTGGTTGTTGTGGGGTGGGAGATGCTGCACCTAGGGAACGCTCCGATAACGGAGGTTCCGAGTAGAGGGAGCCGCCATGTTAAGGTTGGTGCAGGTGCATAACTGGTCCGGCAGGAGGTTGCGCATGCGCGGGACAAAGTGACCAAAGGAGGTTAGGGAAATACGGGTCCCAGCAGCCCCGCAGGTCCCCGTGACGTGCAAGGACCAATCAGGTGCGAGGAAGGGAGGAAAAAGGAGGTAGGAGCGCGCACGTTGTGTCAGAGCTGGCTTTAGGAGGAAGGAGAAGGAGCTTCGGTGTAGGGAGCAGTCCGCCCCCTACCTAGGCCTCATGACCCAGGCCCAGTTAGGCCCTGAGCCCCAGTAGTGTGAAGCTGAGCTAGGGACTGGCCCTAGATAGGTTCCGGATTCCCTTATTGTTGTGTGATCGCTACCGGGACAGTTCTAAGTTGGCGGGAGGTCTGGGCTCAGACCCCGCTACCAAGTTGCATCGTGTCTGGGTGGGATCGCCCCGGACACCTACGGGTGACGTCATCTAGGCCCACACCGATCCTTTGTGAAGACTGTTGCAGGACCGGGTACTGGAGTGCCTGGCAGGTAAACTTCAAGTGCACCAACGGTACCATCATTCACTCAGGACACGGTGGCTGCGCAGTCACATACATATACATTCACTGTCTCACTTGAGGGTGGGGGAATTATTCAAGGAGGGAATTGGACACGGGGTGGGATCACCCGGTGAAGGGAGCGGGAGAGTGAGCGTTCGGCAGGACGCTGAGTGTAGTGTCTCCTCAAAGAGGGACACCGGTTTCTGATAGAATAAGAGAGAGGTTGTGTCATTGAGTTCGTGCCAGTGAAGTTAATTGGTTATATTGCTGTTTGTGTGTTAATGTACATAAGTGTCCTGCGAAGAACCACTTCCTCTCGGGCGGAAGCTGTCGTAGGTGGAGGCGCTGCACCAACTTATAAGTATTGTGCGTACCCCAGGCTCTACGTGGCAGAGGCTCAGGCCCTGTGAGCCTACAGGTTATACAGCATATGGTAGTGGTCTGTGTTCGCTAGGAACCAGGGCTACATAACACTAATTAAAAATTTTAATAACCTGTACAATTCTAGGAAGAATGATCATACTTGATCTGTCATAATCAGCTGCATGGTTCTAAATCTGATTGAAATTCTTATTTACCTGGACAATACCAGGAAGAATGCTCTGTAATAGATCTGTCACAATCAGCTGCAAGAAAATAACCAGGACTGGCGCTCAAGAAGAGATAGTGCCACAAAGAAACGGTTCTAGATGAAAACAGTAGAACAGTGACACCCTCTGGTAACCAGGGCTCACTACAATAAATTAACCCAAAGAAGTGCAAACAAATATAATAAAACTAAATAAGTAAACAAAGGATACCCACTCAACCTAGACAAGATGGGAAAGTCTTCGTTTCCCCTGGGACGTGATGGGTGGAGGTGACAAGGGAGCGTAGTACATGTAAAAGAGTACATGTAAAAGAGGAGAAATCACAAAAATAGTACAATACTGTAAAGCACAAAAATTATATTCCTATGAAATTCTGCAAAGAGTATACTCACAAGCAGACAGTGAGTAAAGGCATTTCACACATAAAGTGTACACGATCACTAGTCCCACGTTGAGGAGCCTCTGGGGACCAGGATGGAACGGATAGGGTGCACTACAGCAGAGGACAAGAACACACCATAGCGCGAACTGTGCAACACTTTAATAAGTTAAAAAACACTTCACAAGTGCTCACTTACAAAGTACTGCTGCGGCCGCCTTTATCCTCCTACTTACCCGGATAAATGCAGGGGTTATCTCCGTTTCTCGCGGAGTTTCCCGCGCGGCGGCCGCATCATCAAATAAGCGCTAATGGCGCTTATCATGGAAAGCGCCCGCGGCGCGGGAAACCTGAAGAAAAAAAACCCGCGTGGCGCCGCGTTTTTAAAAATACCGCGGTAGCGTCCGCAGGAGGCTAAAGGCGGCCGCCACTGTATACGAACATATCAGGCAATATAGACTCAGAGGTGCAGACATATGATGATCTCACCGCCCTTTCCTCTCCAGGAATCGCGCTTAGGTTTGGACTAGAGACGCTCTGCCACAGGTGCTCCTAATTGCGGCCGCAAGAAGCAATGAACAGCTCGGCGTCTTTCTTCAACGCGTCTTGGTATCAAAACACAGAACCCCAGCAAGCTTTTTTTAGGAACCCCTGAGCACCCACAAAATTATATATGTATATCAGTGTCAAAATGGAGTGCTATTGAGTGTGGCATATGTATACAACAGACGACAGAGAAGCCCAATGCTACATCCAACATGACAGAAACACACAGTAAAATACTTATATTTTCTCTTGAAATAGGGTCATTTAGTTTAACCCTTTGGCCAAAGCGTTGTAAGCTTGCGAGACAAGACAAGGCAGACACCTGTTCGCAAGTCCTAACACTACCAGATAAAATACTAATATACCTCTATTAGGATTAAAATTCTCATTTACCTCTATTAGGAGGGAGAAAGACCACAGTGGGTCTATATCCATGCACTCTATCTGCGATTGGGGTAGGGGGAATACCCGTTACACCCGTAAGACCGGATGTGACGTCATCCTAACCGGAAGTGACGCAAGACGCGGAACCGGAGGACAACACACACACGAGGAGAGTGAACTGAGGGACGGGGAAGTGGCTTATACCAATACCTCCATGCCACGAGATGTCTCAGGCGCCCAACAGCATTTTATGTGTCCATGCTATATGTACACAATGTGAGTACATATATTATCCTGCCGTTCTTTTTAGATAAAGTTTTATTTGGTCTACACAATTGGTCTTTTCCCTTTTCTCTGTTGTTTCCCTGAGATTGACCAGACATACTGCACCCTGACCCAGCTATCCTTTATTGTGGGAATAGCTGATCCAGTCGTCTAAATACTCACCTTTCTCACTGCTTACTATATTAGACCACACTGTAAGTAGGCACTCTGCAAGAGCCATGATTTCTTCTACACCCAGACCCATCGTACACTATATTTGTCTCTTTTTATCCTTGGGGTATCCGGACAACTACGCTCCCTTTGAATCCTGGACTACAATGCATCACAGGAGGACACGATTCACATGAATCAACTAAGTGCAAAAGTGCGAGGTTCCATCAAACTAATGAATGCAACTATATCCTTCATACAAATATATAAATGAATGAAGTACAGGTACATTAAATGGGAGAATGTACAATGAACTAAACAACTATATATATATATATATATATATATATATATATATATATATATATATATATATATAAATATATATATATATATATATATATATATATATATATATATGTGTGTAACGGTATTTCTGAACCGGCCTGACCCACCCAATCTCACATTGGCCCCTGTGGTCTAACCGGCCCCCATTACAGTGTGGTAGTGTCTGGTGGTGCACCTGTTGGCAACAGGACTCCTGAGTCTCCCGCATGATGGTGTATGGGGAGGACCCGTCCAGACAGGCAGCTGAGGTAGTGTGCTGAGTCTCACCTAGTTCCAGTGCAGCGCCTCCACCTCATCAGGGTCCCTGCGTCCGCATGGGGATGATCCTGTTGAGGAACTCCTTCGTGGTGCTCCTCTCTGTACATTCACTCCACACATGTACACGAGAGGGTTTGTGATTGAGAACATCTTTATTGGTTGATGTGGGCTAGCTGCCCCTCGCAGTATATTCTTAGCCACTCATTCTGCAGTCAGTGCCTCCCTTTAAAAGGTGTATCTCTCCTTAGATAGGGATTCCCTATCCCCGCAGGGATCACTGCCCTGTGCCAGGTCCCTGGACACAGTCTCCTCTCAGTTACTATAACATAACTAGAACTCTTATCAACTCAGGCTAGTACTTGAACTTGAACTCTTGCCAGAACTGGACGCAGATCTCTGGCAGAACTAACTTTAGACTCAGTGCTGTGCCTTATGTATACTCTGGAAGCTGACACACCTCTGACATCACTAACCATGGAGTCAGAGCATGTGACTACTCCCATCCATACAAACGGCACCCCACCAGGGTGTGAGGGCAAACCTCCATAATTACTGCTTGCATGCCCACAACTTACCAGGCCTTACTGTCAGCAGGAGAGATGACTGTAGCCATTTTACATGACCGCTACATATATATATATATATATATATATGTAATGGGTATTCCCTATGAATACAACCGCTACAACCTGCTGTGCAACCTGTGTGGCTCTCAGGAGCCTAAGCCTCCGCTTGAGGAACCTGGGGTACATGCATATGATACATCTCGTGGTGCAACGCCTCCACCTGGGAGGGATCCCAACGAAGTGGAAGAAGGCCCTCACAGGAAACAATCACACAAAGCAAACAATATAAAACAGGACTGGCTTTACTGTATAGCAAAACATATATCATCACAACCTTCATGCGTCACGGCGGACGCTAACCACACTGCGCCACGGCGGACGCTAACCATACTAGGCGTCACGGCGGACGCTAATCACACTAGGCGTCACGGCGGACGCTACCACCTCTGGCATCACGGCGGACACTAACCTCCCACAAAGTGATCCCACCCCGTATCCAGTAACCCCCACCCAAATGTCTCGCACCCCCAAAGTCAAATACCACTGTGCATGTGTATGTGTGACTGCGCAGCCACTATGTCTGGTGATAGGCCTGGTTGGTGCACGTGAGTTGCAGGTTACCTGCCCGGGCTCCAGCCACGGGTACCGCGATATCTCTGGAGATCCGCCCGATCCGATGTTGTCCTCCACACCGCGTTGGGTGAATTCCAGCGCGCATAATATCACCTTAGTCCCAGGGATGTAGGTGGCGTTCTGAGCCCAGAATCCACCTTGCAGGGCCGCACGGATTCAGCACTGTGTCCCTGACTAAGCAACCAATTAATGGGGCAGTGTCCCTATCTAGGGCCTGTCCCTAAGCTCCACAAACTACTAGGTGGCTCAGGACCTAACTGGGACCTTGGGGGCTGCTGGCCTAATGCAGAGGGTCACTGACCCCTGCATCCACACCTTACCCCTAGCTGGTCCGGATCCTGACTGCCTGCGTGGCTGCAAAACCCCGCGAAATGTATCCTTATCCCTGCAGGGCCATACCTCAGCCCTATTGGCTCCCTGGGGTCATGTGTCTCTGCCCCTAAGCACCCTGGGGGCTGGCAGTCTATTCTCGCGCATGCGCGAGCTGTCTGGGCCCCCCGCGCTGTGCATTGCCATTGCGCATGCGCAACAGCCCTATGTATGGCGGCGCAACGGTGGCAACGCGATCGCGGCCTTAGCGACGGCCCGATCGCGTCCCCGGCAACCGGCCCGCTCGCGTCCCTAGCTACCAGGGATTCCTCTGCTCGCGCTCCGGCCCCCCCTCACTCCCTCGCACACAGCGTTTGGCCAAAGGGAGGAGGGGGTCAGCCACAACAAGGGGGGACCTGGCTACATCCTCCCCCTGGTGAAAATTCCAACGTCCTCGCTTGGACCACATACTTCCCACCAATGTACAAAAATTATATAATAAAAATGCAGTAATATATATAACTTAGCACAGGTAACTCTAAACAAGATTGCATAACTCGTTGAGCATCACAATCACAGACTGTATCTTACTACGAGAACACTGCTGAGCCTCATAATGGGGTGCCCCCATTTGATCGTAGGTAACCCGAGTTGGCGGGTACCTGACTCGTTGACTCCGTCGGAGTTGTTCTTCAGCAACTCCCTCGGGGGAGTAATACGCATAGTCCTGAGGCCTAACCTCTTCCCTTGAGGGGAGAAATGTCTCTGAGGGTACAAAACACAGGCTCTGTGGATCCAAAGGCTGGCCTGTTGGTGCCACCTTAGTAGGCATTGGCCTACGGGGCCCTTTACCCGTAGCTCCTTCAGGAGATGCCCCTTCTGTGGGATGGTCCCTTTGAGAGGGTCCCTCCATAGGGTCTTCAGGAGATTCAGAGTGAGTCTCGTTAGTTACAGTCTCTTGACCCACCTCTGATAGATCGAACTCACCGTTGAGCGGTGTGGCCTGTAGTTCCTCTTCTTCGTCTCCCACTTGGGGAATGGGGAGAAGGTGATTACGATGCCAAACCTTTACCCTGCCATCGGTGTCTCTGATGCGATAGACCGGGAGGCCGGGCATCTGTGACTCTACCTCATATACGCCATCTCTCCACCGGTCCGCCAGTTTATGTTTTCCGGGGATTCCCAAATTACGAAGTAACACTGCATCCCCAGGACGTAACTCTCGATACTTGACTTTATTGTCATATCGTCTCTTGTTACCAGCATTCAGTTTGGCTGTAGACTTCTCAGCCTGTTGGTAAGCTTGTTGCAGACTGTCTTTTAGCCTTTGCACGTACTTAAAATGAGTGGTATTGAGTATCCTGTCCGTTGATACTCAGAGACGCACATCTACTGGAAGTCTGGCCTCCCGCCCAAACATGAGGAAGTACGGGGAGAACCCAGTGGACTCATGGCGAGTACAGTTGTACGCGTGTACCAAAGTTTCTACATGACGACTCCATTCTGTTTTCTGCATGCCCTTCAGGGTTCCAAGCATGTCCAACAGGGTCCTGTTGAATCGTTCAGGTAAAGCATCTCCTTCAGGGTGGTACGGAGTCGTCCGGGATTTGGCGATGTTCAGCATTTTAAGTAATTCTCGGATCAGAGTACTCTCAAAATCTCGCCCTTGGTCGGAGTGAAGTCGGTTTGGAAGACCGTAATGAACGAAGAACTTTTCCCATAGAACTTTCGCGACCGTGATAGCCTTCTGGTCTTTTGTGTTGAAGGCCTGTGCATAGCGGGTGTAATGGTCCGTGATGATCAGCACATTACCGATTCCTCGACTATCAGGTTCGATACACAGGAAGTCCATACACACCAGGTCCATTGGACCAGAACTCTTCAGATGGGCCATGGGAGCTGCTCGGGTAGGCAACGTCTTGCGTTGAACGCACCGGGAACAACGGCGGCAATGTTGATCCACCGCTTCCCGCATCTTGGGCCAGAAAAACCGGTCTCGGACTAGCCCAAAAGTCTTCTCTACACCGAGATGCCCGTGTTCATCGTGTAGAGACTTCAACACCATATATCTCAAGTTTTGGGGTAGAACTAGTTGTCGCCTATCAGGGTGGTTATGATATTGGACTACCCTATAGAGCAAACAATTATCTATCTCGAACTTGTCCACCTCACGCATGAGTAACGCGACCAGATCTCGGGGAGCACTCTTCAATAGAGCGGGGTTCTTTCGCTGAACGGCTTGTCGGATTATGCTGATCACGGTATCCCTTAATTGATAGTCCACTAAGTCTTTCCAAAGACAATGATATCGTCCAGGTAAACCAGACACTCCCGAGGGTTCATATCCCCTATTGTCTTTTCCATCAACCGCTGGAAGGTAGCAGGGGCTCCGCATATACCTTGGGGCATACGCGTGAACTGGTAGAAGCCCAGAGGACAGACGAAGGCAGTCTTTTCCTGATCCTCTTCACTCATGGGTACCTGGTAGTACACAGATCGCAAATCGAGCACACTAAACCATTGGCTCCCGTTCAGAGCATTCAGGATCTCTTCAATACGAGGGAGATTGTATTGGTCAGGTACCGTACGATTATTCAGAGTTCGATAATCGACGCACAATCTTACAGATCCATTCTTCTTCCTTACTACCACTATGGGTGATGCATAAGGACTCCGCGACTCCGTCAGTATTCCAGCGATCTTCATCTCCTCCAGGACATCCCTACATCGTCCACATCCCTTGAGGCGATACGACGAGAGCGTTCACGGAACGGAGTGGCGTCACTCAGCCTAATAGTGTGTTGGGCGCTGCGACTGCGGCCCACATCCATCTCGCTGGTAGAAAATACTGTTTTTCTTTCCTTCAGCTTGGCTGTCAGTCGATCCTTCCACTCTGTTGGCAGGGTCGAATCTCCAAAGTTGAAGTCCAGGTCGACTAATCGCTCACCTACTGCAGCGGCGTTCACCTGGGGCGCGGTTTCTACCGGGCTGACGGGATATATACTGCCCAGACTTTGTCCTACATCGATGTCCATTGGGAATGGAGAGATGTTTTGGATATACACATGGGTTCGGAGAGGAACTCGGGTCGTCCACTCTCTTACTTCAGGTATTACCCGATACCCTCTCTGGATCTCTTCCTCAGGGTCACTCTCCAGAGAGAACAGATGATCGGTCTCCTCCCGATCCGGATAACAGCACCAGACGGCCAGGCGTTTCACTCCCCCTGGTGAAATGGTCGTCAGTCCGCGTTGACGATTGTAGAGGTCCCCGTGACGCTCTAGGGCATATACTCGGTTGCACTAATCTCTCAGTACAGGATCCAGGCGTATATTGGCCATTGGCAATTCATTAGTCTCCTTCAGGTAGGCTCTGATTACAGCTCATACTATATCCGTATTTGTCCCCAGGATGTCCGGGTACTGACACTGTCCTTGAGGCTTTGGGCACACCATTGCCTCCACATTCATGGGATGTTTCTTGCCTGTATTCAATTGAAGTATTTCCAGTTGAACGCTCACAATCCCATCGATAGGGTAATCCTCGTTGCTCAACCCCCTCACCTTCATATGTTCCGCCGACCGCAGGGGACAATGCTTCAGGTGATGGTCGTAGAAGTGCCGGTATATTATGGTCACTTGAGACCCGGTGACCAATAGAGCAGCAGCATAGACTCCCTCTACTACCACCCGTACGATGGCTGAAGGGCCCACCTGACAGTAACCATCTCCCCCTGGAGTTCCTTCGCCTGGGCTCAGATCAGGAGGGGCTTCGGAAGGCGTGGGGGTGGCCTCGGTGGTTTTGGCTTCTGAGGTCTGCCTCTGACAGATCATAGCCCTGGCCGAGCTTCCTTTACGGGGCGTTTCCTTTTCTTGGGTGACTCCATTAGGGCACTCTCTAGAGAAATGGCCATTCTGTCCACAGGTATAGCAGACGACGTCTTTGAGGTCCAGTCGTCTTGGGTAAGTGGGGGAGGATCTCCCCGAAGCCCGCCCTTTCGTTGAGGGCGACTTGGGTGGCGCATCTTCCTCTTTGACAGGTGTCTTGGGCCGGCGAGTGGAGGCTCCTGGGGTGTCACTGGCCGGAGGATCTCTGACCTTGGTGCCTGCATGCAGCTTGGTATAGGCCTCATGCCCTTTTACGATCCCCAGAATGTCCATGAAGGTAGGGGGGGGTCCCTCCTTTAGTGAGCACCTTATCATGATCACGATGTGATGAGTGGGGATGGCCCCTCGGAGGAACTGCTTGCGCCGATTTTCGTACATTTCTGAAGATAGGATGAGGCCGCAAGTTCGCAATTTCCACAGGACCAGCTGGATGCATTGCAGGAAGTCGGACAGGTCTTCCTTCTCCTTCTGTCAGAGAGCGTAATATTTGAACCATAGCTCACTCTCCTCTTCCTCTTTGCCATAGATCTGGACTAACAAGTCTACCATCTGGTGAGCAGAGAGATCAGGGTCTTGGTCACGCTGTGCACTGACCATGGTGGCCGCTGGGGGTCGTAGGCTTTCCAGGATTCTCTGCCGTCTGACCGTTTCAGAGCAGGGCCATTCGTCGATCACCTTGAGGGTGTGCTCCTTCCAAGAATCGATACTTTCTTCGCCTGTGGGGACAGGAACCGTTCCTGAGAACGCCTTCAATTTCCTATAATTTTGGGCTTGAGCGGACGTAGTTATCGCTTCCACTAGCTGCGGGAATGTCACTCCTAGCAGAGAACCATCATTGTCGGAGCTACTGGCTATCACTGCTCGCTGCCTGTTATGGGTTGGGGTAGAACTGTTCACGGACCTGTTATTAACCGGTGATGTTGGCGGACTACCGGCCCAGCTGGTGGCCCCTTGCCTAGCATCTGAAGAGAAGGTCACTCTGGGTAGGGATATATCTGATCGGATGGGTGTACTGGCGGCCATATCTCTGTCGTCCCAACCCTCATGTCTGGGGAGGGAAGTGACGTGACTGGAAACAGTTCCCGGGTAAATTAGAGGGCACCCTTGCGACAAAGTCTCTGGTAGATGCACTATTTGTGGGCCTCTATCAGGAAGTATAGCTTGTTCAGTGGCTAGCAATAGGGTGTTCTCTTGCCGGTCAATGTTATAGTGCTTGCTGATGAGGCGGGCGCCCGCCAGACCAGGTAATGTCCTTACTGCGCTGCAGACAGTAAACATGGAGACATCAGCAGGCACCCCGTCTACGGCGACCACGTGTCGCAGAAGCTCTCCTAGCTTTTCAGCCCAGTCGGCCACTTGTTTGGGCGTGAGCGCAGACATGCTGACTGACAGGGTAACGGTAACTACAAAGTGGGGCACCCCAGGACTATCTCAGCAGCGCCTCCAAATGTAACGGGTATTCCCTATGAATACAAACGCTACTATCTGCTGTGCAACCTGTGTGGCTCTCAGGAGAGTAAGCCTCCGCTTGGGGAACCTGGGGTACATGCATATGATACATCTCGTGGTGCAACACCTCAACCTGGGAGGGATCCCAACGAAGTGGAAGAAGGCCCTCACAGGAAACAATCACACAAAGCAAACAATATAAAACAGGACTGGCTTTACTGTATAGCAAAACATATATCATCACAACCTTCATGCGTCACGGCGGACGCTAACCACACTGCGCCACGGCGGACGCTAACCATACTAGGCGTCACGGCGGACGCTAATCACACTAGGCGTCACGGCGGACGCTAACCTCCCACAGAGTGATCCCACCCCGTGTCCAGTAACCCCCACCCAAATGTCTCGCACCCCCAAAGTCAAATACCACTGTGCATGTGTATGTGTGACTGCGCAGCCACTATGTCTGGTGATAGGCCTGGCTGGTGCACGTGAGTTGCAGGTTACCTGCCCGGGCTCCAGCCACGGGTACCGCGATATCACTGGAGATCCGCCCGATCCGACGTTGTCCTCCACACCGCGTTGGGTGAATTCCAGCGCGCATAATATCACCTTAGTCCCAGGGATGTAGGTGGCGTTCTGAGCCCAAAACCCACCTCGCAGGGCCGCACGGATTCAGCACTGTGTCCCTGACTAAGCAACCAATTAATGGGGCAGTGTCCCTATCTAGGGCCTGTCCATAAGCTCCACAAACTACTAGGTGGCTCAGGACCTAACTGGGACCTTGGGGGCTGCTGGCCTAATGCAGAGGGTCACTGACCCCTGCATCCACACCTTACCCCTAGCTGGTCCGGATCCTGACTGCCTGCGTGGCTGCAAAACCCCGCAAAATGTATCCTTATCCCTGCAGCGCCATACCTCAGCCCTATTGGCTCCCTGGGGTCATGTGTCTCTGCCCCTAAGCACCCTGGGGGCTGGCAGTCTATTCTCGCGCATGCGCGAGCTGTCTGGGCCTCCCGCGCTGTGCATTGCCATTGCGCATGTGCAACAGCCCTATGTATGGCGGCGCCCTGCTTCCCGAGCCGCCGGGCCGGTGGCAACGCGATCGCGGCCTTAGCGACGGCCCGATCGCGTCCCCGGCAACCGGCCCGCTCGCGTCCCTAGCTACCAGGGATTCCTCTGCTCGCGCTCCGGCCCCCCCTCACTCCCTCGCACACAGCGTTTGGCCAAAGGGAGGACGGGGTCAGCCACAACAAGGGGGGACCTGGCTACAAATATAAATAAATAATAAACATATATAAATTAAGTTACTGACAAAAAAGTTGACATGATTAAAATAATAATGATAATATTAATAATAATAATAATAATAATCTTAAATTCTATTACTTCATATAACTGCTCCCTGCTCCCTATAACTCTTATTGCTCCATACAACTGATTCCTAGAACTCCTCTTGCCCAATACAACCTCTCCTTAAGAGTCCTATTGCTCCATAACACCCCTCCCTATAACTTCTATTGCTCCATAACACCCCTCCCTATAACTTCTATTGCTCAATAACACCCCTCCTTATAACTTCTATTGCTCAATAACACCCCTCCCTATAAATTCTATTGCTCAATAACACCCCTCCCTATAACTTCTATTGCTCAATAACACCCCTCCCTATAACTTCTATTGCTCAATAACACCCTCCCTATAACTTCTATTGCTCAATAACACCCTCCCTATAACTTCTATTGCTCAATAACACCCCTCCCTATAACTTATATTGCTCAATAACACCCCTCCCTATAACTTCTATTGCTCAATAACACCCCTCCTTATAACTTCTATTGCTCAATAACACCCTCCCTATAACTTCTATTGCTCAATAACACCCCTCCCTATAACTTCTATTGCTCAATAACACCCCTCCCTATAACTTCTATTGCTCAATAACACCCCTCCCTATAACTTCTATTGCTCAATAACACCCCTCCCTATAACTTCTATTGCTCAATAACACCCCTCCCTATAACTTCTATTGCTCAATAACACCCCTCCCTATAACTTCTATTGCTCAATAACACCCCTCCCTATAACTTCTATTGCTCAATAACACCCCTCCCTATAAATTCTATTGCTCAATAACACCCCTCCCTATAACTTCTATTGCTCAATAACACCCCTCCCTATAACTTCTATTGCTCAATAACAGCCCTCCCTATAACTTCTATTGCTCAATAACAGCCCTCCCTATAACTTCTATTGCTCAATAACACCCCTCCCTATAACTTCTATTGCTCAATAACACCCCTCCCTATAAATTCTATTGCTCAATAACACCCCTCCCTATAACTTCTATTGCTCAATAACACCCCTCCCTATAACTTCTATTGCTCAATAACACCCCTCCCTATAACTTCTATTGCTCAATAACACCCTCCCTATAACTTCTATTGCTCAATAACACCCCTCCTTATAAATTCTATTGCTCAATAACACCCCTCCCTATAACTTATATTGCTCAATAACACCCCTCCCTATAACTTCTATTGCTCAATAACACCCCTCCCTATAACTTCTATTGCTCAATAACACCCCTCCCTATAACTTCTATTGCTCAATAACACCCCTCCCTATAACTTCTATTGCTCAATAACACCCCTCCCTATAACTTCTATTGCTCAATAACACCCCGCCCTATAACTTCTATTGCTCAATAACACCCCTCCCTATAACTTCTATTGCTCAATAACACCCCTCCCTATAACTTCTATTGCTCAATAACACCCCTCACTATAACTTCTATTGCTCAATAACACCCCTCACTATAACTTCTATTGCTCAATAACACCCCTCCCTATAAATTCTATTGCTCAATAACACCCCTCCCTATAAATTCTATTGCTCAATAACACCCCTCCCTATAAATTCTATTGCTCAATAACACCCCTCCCTATAACTTCTATTGCTCAATAACACCCCTCCCTATAACTTCTATTGCTCAATAACACCCTCCCTATAACTTCTATTGCTCAATAACACACCTCCCTATAAATTCTATTGCTCAATAACACCCTCCCTATAAATTCTATTGCTCAATAACACCCCTCCCTATAAATTCTATTGCTCAATAACACCCCTCCCTATAAATTCTATTGCTCAATAACACCCCTCCCTATAAATTCTATTGCTCAATAACACCCCTCCCTATAAATTCTATTGCTCAATAACACCCCTCCCTATAAATTCTATTGCTCAATAACACCCCTCCCTATAACTTCTATTGCTCATTAACACCCCTCCCTATAAATTCTATTGCTCAATAAAACCCCTCCCTATAACTTCTATTGCTCAATAACACCCCTCCCTATAAATTCTATTGCTCAATAACACCCCTCCCTATAACTTCTATTGCTCAATAACACCCCTCCCTATAACTTCTATTGCTCAATAACACCCCTCCCTATAACTTCTATTGCTCAATAACACCCCTCCCTATAACTTCTATTGCTCAATAACACCCCTCCCTATAACTTCTATTGCTCAATAACACCCCTCCCTATAACTTCTATTGCTCAATAACACCCCTCCCTATAAATTCTATTGCTCAATAACACCCCTCCCTATAACTTCTATTGCTCAATAACACCCCTCTCTATAACTTCTATTGCTCAATAACACCCCTCCCTATAACTTCTATTGCTCAATAACACCCCTCCCTATAACTTCTATTTCTCAATAACACCCCTCCCTATAACTTCTATTGCTCAATAACACCCCTCCCTATAACTTCTATTGCTCAATAACACCCCTCCCTATAACTTCTATTGCTCAATAACACCCTTCCCTATAAATTCTATTGCTCAATAACACCCCTCCCTATAAATTCTATTGCTCAATAACACCCCTCCCTATAAATTCTATTGCTCAATAACACCCCTCCCTATAAATTCTATTGCTCAATAACACCCCTCCCTATAACTTCTATTGCTCAATAACACCCCTCCCTATAACTTCTATTGCTCAATAACACCCCTCCCTATAACTTCTATTGCTCAATAACACCCCTCCCTATAACTTCTATTGCTCAATAACACCCCTCCCTATAACTTCTATTGCTCAATAACACCCCTCCCTATAACTTCTATTGCTCAATAACACCCCTCCCTATAACTTCTATTGCTCAATAACACCCCTCCCTATAAATTGTATTGCTCAATAACACCCTCCCTATAACTTCTATTGCTCAATAACACCCCTCCCTATAACTTCTATTGCTCAATAACAACCCTCCCTATAACTTCTATTGCTCAATAACACCCTCCCTATAACTTCTATTGCTCAATAACACCCCT
Source organism: Ascaphus truei (assembly GCF_040206685.1). NCBI lineage: Eukaryota > Metazoa > Chordata > Amphibia > Anura > Ascaphidae > Ascaphus > Ascaphus truei. The sequence continues at coordinate 491,128,152 of NC_134484.1, forward strand.
CCCTATAAATTCTATTGCTCAATAACACCCTCCCTATAACTTCTATTGCTCAATAACACCCCTCCCTATAAATTCTATTGCTCAATAACACCCTCCCTATAACTTCTATTGCTCAATAACACCCCTCCCTATAACTTCTATTGCTCAATAACACCCCTCCCTATAAATTCTATTGCTCAATAACACCCCTCCCTATAAATTCTATTGCTCAATAACACCCCTCCCTATAAATTCTATTGCTCAATAACACCCCTCCCTATAAATTCTATTGCTCAATAACACCCCTCCCTATAAATTCTATTGCTCAATAACACCCCTCCCTATAAATTCTATTGCTCAATAACACCCCTCCCTATAACTTCTATTGCTCAATAACACCCCTCCCTATAACTTCTATTGCTCAATAACACCCCTCCCTATAACTTCTATTGCTCAATAACACCCCTCCCTATAACTTCTATTGCTCAATAACACCCCTCCCTATAACTTCTATTGCTCAATAACACCCCTCCCTATAACTTCTATTGCTCAATAACACCCCTCCCTATAACTTCTATTGCTCAATAACACCCCTCCCTATAACTTCTATTGCTCAATAACACCCCTCCCTATAACTTCTATTGCTCAATAACACCCCTCCCTATAACTTCTATTGCTCAATAACACCCCTCCCTATAACTTCTATTGCTCAATAACACCCCTCCCTATAATTTCTATTGCTCAATAACACCCTTCCCTATAATTTCTATTGCTCAATAACACCCCTCCCTATAAATTCTATTGCTCAATAACACCCCTCCCTATAAATTCTATTGCTCAATAACACCCCTCCCTATAAATTCTATTGCTCAATAACACCCCTCCCTATAACTTCTATTGCTCAATAACACCCCTCCCTATAACTTCTATTGCTCAATAACACCCCTCCCTATAACTTCTATTGCTCAATAACACCCCTCCCTATAACTTCTATTGCTCAATAACACCCCTCCCTATAACTTCTATTGCTCAATAACACCCCTCCCTATAACTTCTATTGCTCAATAACACCCCTCCCTATAACTTCTATTGCTCAATAACACCCCTCCCTATAACTTCTATTGCTCAATAACACCCCTCCCTATAAATTCTATTGCTCAATAACACCCTCCCTATAACTTCTATTGCTCAATAACACCCCTCCCTATAACTTCTATTGCTCAATAACAACCCTCCCTATAACTTCTATTGCTCAATAACACCCCTCCCTATAACTTCTATTGCTCCATAACACCCCTCCCTATAACTTCTATTGCTCCATAACACCCTCCCTATAACTTCTATTGCTCAATAACACCCCTCCCTATAACTTCTATTGCTCAATAACACCCCTCCCTATAACTTCTATTGCTCAATAACACCCCTCCCTATAACTTCTATTGCTCAATAACACCCCTCCCTATAACTTCTATTGCTCAATAACACCCTCCCTATAACTTCTATTGCTCAATAACACCCCTCCCTATAACTTCTATTGCTCAATAACACCCCTCCCTATAAATTCTATTGCTCAATAACACCCTCCCTATAACTTCTATTGCTCAATAACACCCCTCCTTATAAATTCTATTGCTCAATAACACCCCTCCCTATAACTTCTATTGCTCAATAACACCCCTCCCTATAACTTCTATTGCTCAATAACACCCCTCCCTATAACTTCTATTGCTCAATAACACCCCTCCCTATAACTTCTATTGCTCAATAACACCCCTCCCTATAACTTCTATTGCTCAATAACACCCCTCCCTATAAATTTTATTGCTCAATAACACCCCTCCCTATAAATTCTATTGCTCAATAACACCCCTCCCTATAAATTCTATTGCTCAATAACACCCCTCCCTATAAATTCTATTGCTCAATAACACCCCTCCCTATAACTTCTATTGCTCAATAACACCCCTCCCTATAACTTCTATTGCTCAATAACACCCCTCCCTATAACTTCTATTGCTCAATAACACCCCTCCCTATAACTTCTATTGCTCAATAACACCCCTCCCTATAACTTCTATTGCTCAATAACACCCCTCCCTATAACTTCTATTGCTCAATAACACCCCTCCCTATAACTTCTATTGCTCAATAACACCCCTCCCTATAACTTCTATTGCTCAATAACACCCCTCCCTATAACTTCTATTGCTCAATAACACCCCTCCCTATAACTTCTATTGCTCAATAACACCCCTCCCTATAAATTCTATTGCTCAATAACACCCCTCCCTATAAATTCTATTGCTCAATAACACCCCTCCCTATAACTTCTATTGCTCAATAACACCCCTCCCTATAACTTCTATTGCTCAATAACACCCCTCCCTATAACTTCTATTGCTCAATAACACCCCTCCCTATAACTTCTATTGCTCAATAACACCCCTCCCTATAACTTCTATTGCTCAATAACACCCCTCCCTATAACTTCTATTGCTCAATAACACCCCTCCCTATAAATTCTATTGCTCAATAACACCCTCCCTATAACTTCTATTGCTCCATAACACCCCTCCCTATAACTTCTATTGCTCAATAACACCCCTCCCTATAACTTCTATTGCTCAATAACACCCCTCCCTATAACTTCTATTGCTCCATAACACCCCTCCCTATAACTTCTATTGCTCCATAACACCCTCCCTATAACTTCTATTGCTCAATAACACCCCTCCCTATAACTTCTATTGCTCAATAACACCCCTCCCTATAACTTCTATTGCTCAATAACACCCTCCCTATAACTTCTATTGCTCAATAACACCCCTCCCTATAACTTCTATTGCTCAATAACACCCCTCCCTATAAATTCTATTGCTCAATAACACCCCTCCCTATAAATTCTATTGCTCAATAACACCCCTCCCTATAACTTCTATTGCTCAATAACACCCCTCCCTATAAATTCTATTGCTCAATAACACCCCTCCCTATAACTTCTATTGCTCAATAACACCCTCCCTATAACTTCTATTGCTCAATAACACCCCTCCCTATAACTTATATTGCTCAATAACACCCCTCCCTATAACTTCTATTGCTCAATAACACCCCTCCCTATAACTTCTATTGCTCAATAACACCCCTCCCTATAAATTCTATTGCTCAATAACACCCCTCCCTATAACTTCTATTGCTCAATAACACCCCTCCCTATAACTTCTATTGCTCAATAACACCCTTCCCTATAACTTCTATTGCTCAATAACACCCCTCCCTATAACTTCTATTGCTCAATAACACCCCTCCCTATAAATTGTATTGCTCAATAACACCCCTCCCTATAACTTCTATTGCTCAATAACACCCCTCCCTATAACTTCTATTGCTCAATAACACCCCTCCCTATAACTTCTATTGCTCAATAACACCCCTCCCTATAACTTCTATTGCTCAATAACACCCCTCCCTATAACTTCTATTGCTCAATAACACCCCTCCCTATAACTTCTATTGCTCAATAACACCCCTCCCTATAACTTCTATTGCTCAATAACACCCCTCCCTATAACTTCTATTGCTCAATAACACCCCTCCCTATAACTTCTATTGCTCCATAGAACCGCTGTAAGGATTACCGAAGTACAGCCGCTCCGCGCATCCTCTCGAGCACCACTGCGCACGCGCGGGGTGTGTATGGACCACATTCCTTACCAGACGCGCGCAGCATGCACGCGCGTCAAAATGGCGTCATCCGACGCCGCGGACTCTGGCTCCGCACCCGGATCATGACGCACACTGAATGCGCGCAGAGCTCGCATGTGACACGTGCACCACTCCCCCCAAACTACGTGTCAAGATTCATTAGCTGCACTAACAGCTGCACCTGCTCGTTGAGCCCTGGACCTATCACAGCTACCACAGAGGCCGCGCCCCCGCTCCACCACCCATGGGGGCTGGCTGATCCAGCCTATATATGTTCACCAATGTTATAGGCACATTGGCTGAGCATAGATTCTTGTTACTCTGTGTTATCCCTTGCTGTTCCTGCCTTGTCCCTGTCCTGTTGCTTTGTTCCAGTTTTTGATCTTCTGTGTACCGAACCGGCTTGCTTTGACTACTCCAACCTCTGGCTCCTGATCTTGGCTACCTCTGACTCCTCGCTGCTCTCTAATCCTGAACTCGGCATTGCACATCGACCACTCTCCACTCTCCAACCCTGACTTTGGCAAAAGTACCTTCTACGCTCCGGATATCTCCTACGTTGAACTCGGCAAGTATAAAGACAACTCTGATATCTAAATCCCTGACCCTGCTGTCAAGAAAAATCTGCACTCCGGACGTGGCCCCGTGCCTGTGGCTGGTGTTTGTTACTACTCCCATCTCAGTACCGGGGTCTCGTCCTGTTTGTGGTGAGCACAGTGTGACAACCGCTCCCTATCAATCCTCTCCTAACTGATCCTATCACTCAATACTTCCCTCCCTATAACTCCTCCTATCACTCCATACATCCCTCCCTATAACTCCTCCTATCACTCCATACATCCCTCCCTATAACTCCTCCTATCACTCCATACATCCCTCCCTATAACTCCTCCTATCACTCCATACATCCCTCCCTATAACTCCTCCTATCACTCCATACATCCCTCCCTATAACTCCTCCTATTGCCCATATATCCCTCCCTATAACTCCTCCTGTCACTCCATACATCCCTCCCTATAACTCCTCCTGTCACTCCATACATCCCTCCCTATAACTCCTCCTGTCACTCCATACATCCCTCCCTATAACTCCTCCTGTCACTCCATACATCCCTCCCTATAACTCCTCCTATCACTCCATACATCCCACCCTATAACTCCTCCTATCACTCCATACATCCCTCCCTATAACTCCTCCTGTCACTCCATACATCCCTCCCTATAACTCCTCCTATCACTCCATACATCCCTCCCTATAACTCCTCCTATCACTCCATACATCCCTCACTACTAATGCAGCGGCCGTTATTCGAACACTTCACACGTCATGTACATCGGAATCCCGATTTCAAACCGCGGGATGAATTCCAGCCTTCCCGCACTAAGATGCGAGCGTGACGAGAGCAGAAAAATGAATTTTAGTGTTCTGACTCTTAAAAACATGATATAGACACAATAGCACAGTGACACAGTACTATACACATTACAATTCATCCATTTTATTGCAAATGAGGAAACAGAATCCATGAAATTCAAGCAAAACATCCGCGATAAACGCTGGTGCCTGGGGCGATTGGCCGCGTTCATGCTGCGTGGGGAACAGCAGAGAACTCAAAATCGGCGCCGTGACGTGTTCGAATAACGGCCGCTGCATCAGTATAACTCCTCCTATCACTCCATACTTCCCTCCCTATAACTCCTCCTGTCACTCCATACATACCACCCTATAACTCCTCCTATCACTCCATACTTCCCTCCCTATAACTCCTCCTGTCACTCCATACATCCCTCACTATAACTCCTCCTATCACTCCATAAATCCCTCCCTATAACTCCACCTATCACTCCATACATCCCTTCCTATAACTCCTCCTATCACTCTGTAACAGGCGAGTAATCCCTGTTCAAGTAATGTGCCTTTAATCTAGCAGTGTGGTGGTTAACTGCTGGTAGTCAATTAATAAACACCACCTGCCTGATTTAGATTGCTTACAAAAGCCTGTCTGTTGAGACAGGAAGGGACTCCTTAGCTCACTTGTGATCTGAACTTTGGAGACAGAGCAGAGGTTCTTGAGTTTCCCAGGAGAGACTGACCAAGAGAACACAGATCTCTGGAGCTGACAAATAAGACTTCTAAACCTTGATGCTGACATTTTCTGTGCACACACGGGTGCGGTTCCAGGAGAGCAGAGAAGCTTACTCTACAGCAGCTAACAGATAAGACTTTCATTCTTAAGAGACTTCTTATATCTGCTTATTTCATGCTATGTGTTTGGGGCTGCGAGATATGCTTAACTTAGGGAGTTGTGAATTAATTGCATAGTATTTCACTAGAAATACTCCCAAGTGAATAGAAGCTTTGCCCGCCCCCCCCCCCCCCCCCCTGTGTTTGGATGGTTTCCTGATGAAAAGGAAAAGGCACAATAAAGCCTTGTTATAATTTCACCTTACAAAAGTCTCCAATTGTGTACCTCTGTGAACGTCCGTCTACACACTCCATACATCCCTACCTATAACTCCTCCTATTGCCCCTATATCCCTCCCTATAACTCTTCCTATCACTCCATACATCCCTACCTATAACTCCTCCTATCACTCCATACATCCCTACCTATAACTCCTCCTATTGCCCCTATATCCCTCCCTATAACTCCTCCTATCACTCCATACATCCCTCCCTATAACTCCTCCTATCACTCCATACATAACTCAATATAACTCCTATCACTCCATACATCCCTCCCTATAACTCCTCCTATCACTCCATACATCCCTCCCTATAACTCCTCCTATCACTCAATACATTCCTCCCTATAACTCCTCCTATCACTCCATACACCTCTCCCTATAACTCCTCCTATCACTCCATACATCCCTCCCTATAACTCCTCCTATCACTCCATACATACCTCAATATAACTCCTCCTATCACTCCATACATACCTCACTATAACTCCTCCTATCACTCCATAAATCGCCCCCTATAACTCCTCCTATCACTCCATACATCCCTCCCTATAACTCCCCCTATTGCTCCATATAACTGCTCTATATATAACTCAGTATCACTCACTTCCTGTAGCACACAGGCTCACTCACTCCATTCAGAATACAGCATCACTCACTTCATGCAGCACTCAGCTTCACTCACCCCATGCCACATACAGCTTCACTCACTCCCTTCAGCACATATCATCACTCACTCCCTTCAGCACACAGCATCACTCCCTCCCTTCAGCATGCATCTTCACTCACTCCCAGCAGAGCACTGGATCACTTAATCCCTCTAGCATACAGCTTCACTCACTCACTGCAGCACACAGCTTCATCTCACTCACTACAGCACATAGCTTCACTCACTCACTGCAGCACACAGCTTTACTCATTCAATTCAGTACACAGCTTTACTCATTCAATTCAGTACACAACTTCACTCACTCAATTCAGTACACAACTTCACTCGCTCACTGCAGCACACACAGCTTCACTCCCTCCCTGCCACACACAGCTTCACTCCCTTTAGCACATACCATCCCTCACTCCCTTTAGCAAAATATATTACTCAATACCTGCAGGCCATAGCTTTACTCACAATCCCCAGTGCACAGTTTCACTCACTCCCTGCAGCCACAGCTTTACTCACTCCCTGAGGCACACAGCTTTACTCACTCATTGCCACACACAGCTTCATCCCGTTCAGCAGATAGCATCACTCGCTCCCTGCAGCATACAGTATCACTCACTCCCTGCAGCATACAGTATCACTCAATACCTGCAGGGCACAGAATCACTCGCTCGTTGCAGCACACAGCATCACTCACTCCCTGAGGCACACAGCTTTAGTCACTCGCTGCGGCACACAGTGTAATTCCCATAATAAAGTGCACACTGTCACTCACACCATGAAGCACACAGAATTACTCACTCCTTCTAGCACACAGCATCACTCACTCCCTGCCACACAACGCTTCACCCCCTTCAACAGATATCATCACTCACTCCCTGCAGCATACAGTATCACTCACTCACTGCAGCACACAGCATCACTCACTCACTGAAGCAGCATCACTCACTCCCTGTAGCACACAGCATCACTTGCTCCCTGCAGCACACAGTGTAATTCCCTCTATACAGTGCACACTGTCACTCACACCATAAAGCACACAGAATTACTCACTCCTTCTAGCACACAGCATCACTCAATCCCTGCAGCACACAGCATCTCACTCCCTGCAGCACACAGAATCACTCACTGTATGCAGCTCACAGCATCACTCACTACCGTTAGTACAGAGCATCACTCAGTCCCTGCAGAGCTCAGGGTCACTAACTCCTTTCAACTTACAGCCTCACTCATTCCTTGCAGCACACAGCATCACTCACTGTATGCAGCTCACAGCATCACTTAGTCCCTGCAGAGCTCAGGGTCACTAACTCCTTGCAACATACAGCCTCACTCACTCCTTGCAGCACACACCATCACTCACTACCTGCAGAACAGAGCTTCACTCATTCTCTGCAGCACACAACATCATGCACTCCATGCAGAGCACAGCATCACTCAGTCTCTGCAGAACACAGTATCACTCACTCCCTGCAGCACGCATCTTCACTCACTCCCTGCAGCACACAGTATCACTCCCTCCCTGCACTGCACGGCATCACTCACTCTCTGCAGCACACAGTATCCCCCACTCCCTGCAGTGCACAGCATCACTCACTCCCTTCAGCAGATAGTGTCACTGACTGCCTGAAGCACACTCAATTACGCACACAGTGTAACTCACTCCCTGCAGCACTCAGTATTACATACTCCCTCCAGCACACAGCATCACTCACTCCCTGCTGCACACAGCATTACTCATTCCCTGTAAACAGCATCACTCACTCCCTGTACTGCACACAGCTTCACTGACACCCTGAAGCACAATGCTTCACTCACTCCCTGCTGCACACAGCTTCACTCGTTCCCTGTAAACCTCATCACTCACTCCCTGTACTGCACACAGCTTCACTGACACCCTGAAGCACACAGCTTCACTCACTCACTGCAGTACACAGCTTCACTCACTCACTGCAGCACAAAGTGTCACTCTCTCTATGCAGCCCATGGCATCATCACTCCCTGCAGCACATATCATCAATCACTCAATCTAGCACATAGCATCACTCACTCAATGCAGCAATCAGCGTCACACAGCATCACTCACTCCTTTTGGCACATAGCATCACTCCCTGCAGATCACAACATTGCTCACTCAATTCAGCACACAGTTTTACTCACTCCCTTCAGCGCATAGTGTCAGTCACTCCATGCAGCACACAGCATCACTCACTCCCTGCTGCACACTGCAGGAGGTGGTGACATGATGATGATGATGATGATGATGATGATGATGATGATGATGATGATGATGATGATGATGATGATGATGAGGGGGAGGGGGGGGGGGAGGGGAAGAGATGATGACAGGGAGGGGGAGAGGTGATGATGATGAGAAGGGGAGAGATGATGATGAGCAGGGAGAGAGATGAGGAGGAGGGGGAGGAGGGGCAGAGATGATGATGAATAGGGGAGAGAGGTGGTGGTGGTGATGATGATGATGAGGGGGAGGAGGGAAAGTGATGAGGAGGAGGGGAAAAGATGAGGAGGATGAGGAGGATGAGGAGGGGAGAGATTATGAGGAGGGAGAGAGATGATGATGAGGGGGTTTAGTGTAGATAATGATGAGGAGGATGGGGAGAGATGATGATGAGTAGGAGGGAAGAAAGGATGATGAGGAGGAGGAGGAGGAGGAGGGGGAGAGATGATGAGTAGGGGAGAGAGATGATGGTGGTGGTGGTGGTGATGATGATGATGATGATGATGATGGGGAGGAGGGAAAGTGATGAGGAGGAGGGATAACGATGACGAGGAGGAGGAGGAGGAGGAGGAGGGAAAGTGATGAGGAGGAGGGGGGAGATGATGAGGAGGGAGAGAGGTGATGATGAGGGGGTTTAGATAATGAAGAGGAGGATGAGGATGGGGAGTGATTGTGATGGGTAGGAGGGAAGAGATGATGATGAGGAGGAGGAGGAGGAGGGGGAGAGAGATGATGATGAGGAGGAGGAGGGGAAAAGATGAGGAGGAGGAGAGAGATGATGAGGAGGGAGAGAGATGATGATGAGGGGGTTTAGAGAATGATGATGAGGATGGGGAGAGATGATGATGAGTAGGAGGGTAGAGATGATGATGATGAGGGGGAGAGATGATGAGGAGCGGGGGAGATGATGAGATGGGATGATGATGAGGGGGGATGACAATGGGGCCCTGAACTCTTTTTTGCCTGGGGGCCCACACATGTCCAGCTATGAGACTGTCCTCCCTCTCTCTCCACACCCCCACCTTTCTCCCCCACACGCCCACCTCTCTCTCTCTCCCACACCCCCACCCCTCTCTCTCTCTCCCCGACCCCCACCTCTCTCTCCCACACCCCACCTCTCTCTTTCCCACACCCCCACCTCTCTCTCTCATACACCCAACATCTCTCTCCCACACATCCCCAATGCTCTCTCCTACACCCCACCTCTCCCTCTCCCACAATCCCACCTCTCTCTCTCCCACACTCCCATCTCTCTCTCCCACACTCTCATCTCTCTCTCTCTTGCATACCCCCACTCCTCTCTCTCCCACACCCCCACCTCTTTCTCTCTCTCACACCCCCACATCTTTCTCTCTCTTCCACATCCCAACTCTCTCTCCTATACCAACACCTCTCTCTCCCACACCCTCACCACTCTCTCCACACCCTAGCTCTCCAACCTCCACCTCTCTCCCTGCCCCAAACTCCCACCTCTCTCTCTCCCACAGCCCCACTGTAAGAGACGTGTTCAGAGGTACGCAATGGAGACCGTTTTAAGGTGAAATTAAAATAAGACTTTATTGCCTGTTTCCTTAAATAGCACAGCAAACATATGAAAACAACAAAACAAAAAACGCCTATCCCTGTGTAAGGGCTAACTTACTTCCCCAGTCCCTTTCTGCAGGGCTGGAGGGATAATCCCATTGCCACCCTATTCCCCAAAGCCTCAAGAGATACCTTAAAGCAGGTGGCCCATCATGTCAGTCTCTGGTAGGTTCCTGGGTCCCCTGTGTTCAGGAATATAGGTCTCTGGTGTCTTGATGTCTTTATCTCAGCACAGCCTTTGTGCTCAAGACAGTGTCTGTGTGCAGGCTTCTCTGCTTTCCTGTGTCAGCTCCCAATGTCAGCTCAGGAATCTCCTTCCTGTGTCTCACATGACTCTATTTCACATAGCTCTGATTAGGCAGGTGGGGTTGGCTGATTGCAGGTGTGCAATTAACCGGCACACTGCTGGATCAGAGACAAGTTTCTTAACAGGGGTAAGTCCCTGTTACATACCTCCCCTGACTGATCTCCCTCGGTCTGTCGTTCTCGCATCCAGAGATCTATTCTGATTCAGAGTGCAATTAATTCCTCCAGATTCTTGGGGGTGTCACGGCAAGTCAGTTAATCCTTTAAACACTCTTTCATCCTTTAAACCCCTACCAAAATGCTGTCAGCAAAGCTTCATTGTTCCAGCCCGTCTCCACAGCAAGGCTTTAGAATTCAATGGCCCACTGGCCCACAGTACGGGTTCCTTTCCAGATTCAAAGGAGCGAAGCACAGGACCCGCGACGGGGTACGTCAAAAACTCTTTTGAATGCTTGGAGAAAGGCAGCGGCGTCGTTAACCAGTGGGGATTCCATTTCCCAGAGAGGGGAGGCCCAGGCCAAAACCCCATCTGTCAGTAGGGAAATTACGTAGGCTACTCTGGATTTATGGGTGCAGAACATGGAGGGCTGGAGTTTAAACTGAATTGAACACTGGTTCAAAAATCCTCTACAAGTCATACGGTCCCCTCCATAATGTAGAGGTATCGGGATCTGGTATCCCTGGACATAGCAGATGACAGAGTTGGCGCTGCAGACGCTGCCAGCAATGCCAGTGCAGTGGTAGAACCCACCTGGAGTGTATCCAGACAGATGATAATTTCCTGAAGCCAGATAAAAATGAGTGCCACCTGTTGGTTTTGCTTGGTGAGGTGTGTCTCATGATCTCCAAGCAGGTCCTCTTGGAGACTTACATCTCGCGCTACCTCAGCGGGGTCCATGTTAGGCCGAGCAAAATGCGACGTCTGCAATCAGGAAGCGGACCCGCAGGGCTGAGGTAGGGATGCAGAATAACCGACCAAAGCTCTGGGACAGAGTCCTTTTAGAGTATCCATAGTTGGTAAGCAGGCAGGGGCCAGGGCTAGTAACAAAAATGGCCAAATTGAGCAGAAAGGGCAGGCAGCCTGGAAAACCCAAACTGGCAGCAAAACCCGGCACGGATCGAGCAGAATCCTTACAATAATGCAACGTTTCGTTCTTACGGAACTTCTTTGGGGGTTGAGTAAGAACAAAACACGTTGGCGGGTTTAGATGACGTCACAGTTGATCACGTCATGAGAGCCACTGAGATGCAGGTCTCAGCTCTGTAACCAGTAAGGCCGCGCTTACAATCCTTGCTACGGCGATGTGATGGCGACACGCTGCGGTCGCTGAAAAATCAAATTGAATTGACTTTTAGTGATCATGACTCAATACATTTGATTTGCTGCGACGTCGCGTCGTCTTCACCTAAGGCCGCGCTTATAGTAGCGGCAACAGCCGCTCGACCGCGTGATGTTACATGTCGCCATCGGCTATAGCGATAGTTGCATTTGGTGCAGGAGACCTCGGGAGGGCGACAGGGGGCTTGGCGAAGGCGTGGCCCATGACATCATGCGAGCGGTTCGCCATTATTGGCTGAACCGCTTCTCGTGACGCTGACGCCACGCGGCGGCCGCACACAAACTCAAAATCAAATGACTTCGGCGATTTTGGTCGCCATGTCGCTGCGCAGTGCCGTCAGGGTCGCGCCCACTATGGGCACCCGCGATGGACTTCAAGTACTTGTGACGGCACAGTGCACAGTCGCTATCGTCGCTACTATAAGCGCGGCCTAACGCTGTGTGCGGGACATCGATTGTGGGGCCGTACATGTTATCTGTAGGAGATTAACCTTGATGTGGACCCTAATGGGAAGCCACTAGTCTGAGACAGCCCAGGCATTGTAACTTCATATCGGTCAGTGCAGTGTTTGTCCTTGGATCTCCTTACTCCTTATAGTAAGGACGGGAGCCTTAGCACTGTATGTGTTTGTGTCACTTGTCCATGTTCTGTGGGCTGTAACTAGTCGCTTGTTTGTACATTTAGTATTACTGTGTATTGTACATTTAGTATTACTGTATATTGCACATTCGATTTTCTTTCAGCATTTTTTACAGTAACACCACGTTGTATTATATGTTCCCCCTGCACTGTTCCCTCCCCCCCCCCCACCCTCACCTCTGCAGTTACAGCTCGTGGCTCTATCAGGTGTTAGTACATGGTTTCTTCTTATTTATTTAAATTCATGCACATTAAAAGGTATATTTCATGTATATTTTATACTTGTTGAGATTGAGTGCACCATATTGGGAACTTTTATCTTCGTGTATCTGCCCTATTTTCCCTGATAGCATACAGTACCTCCAGTAGGTGAGTAATTAGCTGAGCAGGCATCTGATTACAGGTTTCACCGGATTGAGAACAAGAATAGTGAGATACATTCTTACACACATTTCCCTGGCAGGATCTTTGATACCTGGATATGCAAATATAAGGGAACTCCTAATAAAAATCCTGAAAACAATAAGCTGGGACCAGGCCCCAAAGCGTGCTCCACCCCGTACTTCCCTTGTTATAGGAACACAGATCTCCTCCAGCATTCTGCAGAGTGTGGTAACAAATATTCAACATATCAGGACATGTGAAGCACCAGAAGCATCAGTCAGCACTCAGAGAGGGAGCAAGTACTCAGTGACCCATCAGTCAGCACTCAGAGAGGGAGCAAGTAATCACTGACCCATCAGTCAGCACTCAGAGAGGGAGCAAGTACTCAGTGACCCATCAGTCAGCACTCAGAGAGGGAGCAAGTACTCAGTGACCCATCAGTCAGCACTCAGAGAGGGAGCAAGTACTCAGTGACCCATCAGTCAGCACTCAGAGAGGGATCAAGTAATCAGTGATCCATCAGTCAGCACTCAGAGAGGGAGCAAGTAATCAGTGACCCATCAGTCAGTACTCAGAGAGGGAGCAAGTAATCAGTGACCCATCAGTCAGCACTCAGAGAGGGAGCAAGTAATCAGTGACACATCGGTCAGCACTCAGAGAGGGAGAAAGTAATCATGACCCATCAGTGAGCACTCAGAGAGGGAGCAAGCAATCAGTGACCCATCAGTCAGCACTCAGAGAGGGAGCAAGTAATCAGTGACCCATTAGTCAGCACTCAGAGAGGGAGCAAGTAATCAGTGACCTATCAGTCAGCACTCAGAGAGGGAGCAATTATTCAGTGACCCATCAGTCAGCACTCAGAGAGGGAGCAAGTAATCAGTGACCCATCAGTCAGCACTCAGAGAGTGTAAGGAATCGGGAAACACGTCCTTTGCGACCCGACTTGTTTGTGGGCCCTTCTGGAATTTTTGTCTTTGGCTTTCCCTCGACTACGGCGATCTCTCCTACCCATGAACACAGCATACGGACTCGGACTACTCGACACTCTACAATCCCAGTCCACGGTTTATGGACCCCTACTATCCTTCTCTCTCCAATCCAAGGACCCGGCTAGTATACCGCATCTCCTACACTCTCCAACTCTACACTAAACTATCCGCCTTCCAGGCACGCCTCTGCTGCTGCGGTCATGTGGTGTTATACCTTCCCACCTCAGTGCCGGGGTCTTGTCTTGTTTGTGGGCAGCTCGAGCGTTACAGTATGCTGAGCCCAACAAACATAAACCCCCCTGAGTTGGTCCCAGCCCTGTCCTCCATTACCGAGCATCTCCAGTTTTTGGACAACCAAGTCACCCCCTTGGCCCAAAAGATTGCTACAATTTCGCTCCAACAGCCTCAGTCTCATATTCTCAGACCTTCAACCTTAAGCCCCTCTAGGCCGGAGCCCAATATACCTCTTGAGCCACGGCTCCTTACTCCCAATCGCTATGCTTGTGACCCACATTGGTGCCGAGGGTTCGTAAACTAATGTGACATTCAATTTGAATTAACCCCTTCTCGCTTTTCCTCCGACAGATCTAAAGTGACTTATATTATTGCTTTCTTAACTGGTGATGCGTTAGCCTGGGTTTCTCCCATCTGGGAGCAAAGACCTGAACTTACACAAAATGTCTCTAATTTCAAAGAAGAGTTCAAACAGGTATTTGATAACCCTGGTCGTAAAGTTACTGCCGCACCTTCTTTATTTCACATTTCACTGGGCTACAGAACTGTTGCCAAGTATGCTCTAGAGTTCCAGACCATCACTGCAGAGACGGGCTGTAACGATGAGGCAGCCTTCTGTCAAGGACTCTTGGAGACTCTGAAGAATGAGCTATCTGCTCAGGAAAGACCCCCTGTGCTAGAGGATCTGATTGCCGTATGTATTAGGGTGAATCAACGCCTTCAGGAAAGGCGGCTTAAACGCCATCATGCTCGCTCTCTCACTCCTATGCCTCCTATTTGCAGTCCTACTCCCATCACTCTCCCAGCTCTTGAGGCCCCAGAACCTATGCAGTTTGGAAGTCATCAACTCTCCTGTTCTGAGAAACAACACCAGAAAATTTAGGGTTTATGTTTCTACTGTGGTTTATCTGGACACCTGGTGCGCCGCTGTCCTACGGAGCTGGGAAACGCCAACACCCAATAAGGTATGGGGGAATCTCATTGGGTAGTATTTCTTCTTCTCCACCTACAAAGGGAAAATTACCGAAAAGGTTTATGCTTCCAATCTTCCTTGAGGGTCCCTACTTCAGAGTATCCACATCTGCTTTTGTCAACTCCGGGTCTGGGGGAATTTTTTCGGATCAGGATTTCGCCAGTAGGCACAACATCCCTATGATTGTCAGTACCTGTTGGTCTCGTGGCTATAGATGGAAGACCCCTCCAGCCAGCCTTCATTTCTTTGGAGACAGTTGTTCTTTCATTCTCCACGAAGGATGGTCATAAAGAGAAGATTTTCCTGGACGTTTTTCACTCCCCTACGGTACAGGTAATCCTGGGCCTACCTTGGCTCCAATGACAAAATCCTCCGATTGATTGGACTGATAACAATCCCATACAATGGGGTTCAGCCTCTAAGGGACCTCCTATGCCCCCGGTGAAAGTCGTTGCTGGTCTAGAGACCACTAAACCTGCCAACCCTTCTCTTCCTGAAGTATACTGGGAATTCCTTGACATATTTGATAAAGTTCGCTCTGAGGTTCTGCCCCCTCATCGTCCTTTTGACTGCCCTATTGATCTGTTGCCCGGTGCTGTTCTTCCTAAAGCTAGGTCTTATCCACTTTCTCTCCCGGAGACTAAGGCTATGTCTGAATATATTCAGGAGAATTTAAAGAGAGGCTTTATAAGGAATTCTACTTCCCCAGCCGGAGCAGGTTTCTTTTTCATTAAGAAGGATGGTTCACTTCGTCCGTATATTGATTACAGAAGATTGAACAAGATTACTTCTGAAAAATCACTATCAGTTGCCTCTGATTTCAGAACTTTTTGACCGCTTGCAAGGCGCTACCATTTTCTCCAAGCTTGACCTCCGTGGGGCCTATAATCTTATTCGCATATGACAAGGAGACGAATGGAAGACGGCCTTCAATACTCGCGACGTCAATTACGAGTATTTAGTTATGCCCTTCGGACTCTGTAATGCACCTGTGGTTTTCCAGGAGTTTGTGAATGAGGTGTTTTGTTTAACACTTTCGTCATTGTGTACCTTGATGACATTCTCATCTTTTTCTAAGTCCCTTTCTGAACATATTCAGCACACTAAGTTAGTCCTCTCTCGTCTTCGCAAGAACCATCTCTATGCCAAGATGGAGAAGTGTATGTTCCACCAGACCTCTACCTCTTTCTTAGGCTGAGTCCCAGCTGGCGCTGAGCTCGCATGGCGCTTGGTGCCTGGCGCGCTTACCTTCTTCAATGTTGAAAAAAAATCCGGGAATGGGAAAGAGGGGAAGGGAAAGGGTAAGGGAGAGCTCCCGCATCAGCAAAAGTAATAAATAATAGGTAAGTAAGTAGAGCCAGATACTGGTGCAAAAGAGGATAAGGGTAAATGTGAAAAAACAAACAAAAGATTCCTCCTTGAATGCACTCAGATGCATTCAAGGAGGAATCTTTTGTTTGTTTTTTCACTTTTTTCACTTTTCTTCTTCAATGTTGATCAGCACATCCCCTCTCCCGCTGTGCTCGCCCGCTCATGCGCGTGCACACACGCTCTCCCAAGTGTTCTGCTTGGGGAGACAAGGGAGAGATACTTTGGTGCTGAGTGCAGGGTCACATGACCCTGCTCTGACAAATGGGAAGAGAGGGGGCATGTTCTACTCTGCTGTCACACACACACTGACACTGAATTCATCAGCACTGAATTTAGCAGAGAGAAGTGGAAAGGGGGGGCAAACGGACAGAGAGGGGAGCAAACGAACAGAGAGGGGGCAAACGGACAGAAGAGGGGCAAACGGACAGAGGGGGGCTAACGGACAGAGGGGGGGGCAAACGGACAGAGGGGGGGTCAAACGGACATGGGGGACAAACAGACAGAGGGGGGGCAAACGGAGTGCTGCTGTGTGGTGGGGGGGGCAAACGGAGTGGTGTGGTAGGGGGAGAAGGGAGAGAGAGGGGGGAGAGAGAAAGAGAGGAGGGGGGAGAGAAGGGAGAGAGGGAGAGAGGAGGAGAGGGGGGGAACGAGAGAGGGGCAGAGAGAGAGAGGGGAGGAGAAGAGATGGAGAGAGAGGGAGGGGGAGAAGGGAGAGAGCAATGGGGGGGAGAGAGGGAGAAAGAGCAATCGGGGGGGAGAGAGAGCAATGGGGGGAGAGAGAGCAATGGGGGGGAGAGAGAGCGCGATGGGGGGAGAGAGATGAGGGAAGGGGGAGATATATATATCAAAGACTAACAAAACAAGAAAAAGCAGCGCCTAAAAAGGTATTAATAGTGATAAAATAAAATAAATATATGTGATATTAATGTCACAATAACGTGATAAATGTGTTAGTGCCTGTGCATAAAACAAATGAAATGTTAAATTGATTAAATAGATAAATAACCTAAAATTCACACAATACAATAATAAGCAAAAAAGAAAATAAAGTGAAAACCAGTCCTTTGAAAAAAGTTCATCAATAAAAATGGTGACGTAGGTAGAAGGGGTCTCCGGCTGCTCTCACAAGGATAAAGCACATCCTATGGAATCTGTAGAGAGGAGAGAGCGCACGCCCCATAGTATAAAACTGTATATTTAATGATGGGAAGGGGGAGGGGGGGAAAAATACACTCACAAGGGTACAAGTGTTAAAAGCATTTCGTGATAATATCACCACCATCCGGTATCTGTGCTTCGCTCAAACGTCCGTCAGTCTCTGGAAGATGAAGGATCCGTGATCATCTGGATGTTCAGGGCGTGAGAGAAGTATCACCGAAATCGTGCTGGAATCCCAGAGAAACTCCCTGCTGGATGGCCTCCGTGATGATGAACGCACGAACCGGCCTGTTCCTGCGCACACGTGATGACGTCATGTCCGTACGTTTTGCGTGATGACGCTCCCTGACGCGTTTCGTCACACTCGGGCGATTTTGTCAAAGGGTAATGGAGAGGGGCTGGACGCATGTGTATATATACACTAATAGTAACGTGACAACCCCTTAAACCAGCTGAATAGGATATTACATCAATGGAAACTAAATCGACTGATAAGTACCATACTAATGACTATAGACATGAAGGTAAAAGGAAAAGCGGACCAAGCCATACATCCTAGGAAGGCTCATATACCAAAATACTATGAGGAGGAGATGTAAGACATTAACATATACTAATAAAAACGAAAAAAGGAAACGGTGCAATTGAATAAATAGCAATTAATTAAAGATATAATTAAAATTAAGATTAAAACGTGTGTGAGTGTCTCTCTGTCATAAATAGATAATGGGTATTGCGGCTGTACAATACCTATATTGGAGATTCTATCAGAGGGTCAATACAGTCAACACACTGTAATTAAAAAATATATGAATATACATAAACTAAAAATCTATATATTCAATTACTACAAATCTGATGAAAGAAAAGCAAGAGAATACATGAAAATGGATTGGGAAATATATGAAAATATATCAAAGGCATAATCCATAAATATACCTGATTGACAAACTGTAAAATATCAAACATTGCTAAAAATATATAAAAAAGTGTGGAAATATATAAATATGTGAATATGAGTAATATATATATCTAACAGAAAATAAACTAGTGCATATAAACTAAATACTACAAAATACCTTGTACCAATGTATTAGGGGTACAGCTGATAAAATACAGGCTCAATATGAGAAATGTGTGTGTACATGTAGAGAGTGTATAACTAAAAAACATGTAAATATTTAATATAAAAATACTGTTCAAGCCAAATTGAGGTTTGAACATGAACATTTACTATAAAAGTGTGCGTCTGGAGACATGGTAAGACATATAACCATGCAAATATTGCAATGAATATAAATGGATTATCAAATTGAGCAGATGCCAGCTTCCAAGATCAGGAAAAGATCTGGGAGAGACTCAGACAAAAAGATGACAGGGAACTGCAGAGGAGACTCAAGAACAGGGGGGGGGGGGGGTTTGCCCATCCGAAGAATTCAGACCAGCGTACTCACATCAAGACATTCATTTAATCCAACAGGGGTTAAGGTGCCCAACTGGTGGATCCAGAATGTTTCCCGCCTACAGAGGGTCTTGAATCGATCGCCCCCTAATAAACCTCACAGTGGATGGGTCCGTCTTAATTGATTCTCTCGGAGCATCATAACTGGTGGTCCCGTCCTAGTTTCCAACTCCCTCAGTAAGGTCGGCTCCCTAGACAGGTCAGATTTATTAAATATGTCTAAAATTAAATCTAAGAAACATATACGCACCAGTTATGATGCTCCGAGAGAATCAATTAAGACTGACCCATCCACTGTGAGGTTTATTACAACATATAATCAGTCCTCTAGATCCATTGATAAAATTCTTAATAATCACTGGAGCATCCTTAAGTGTGACCCCCATTTGGGGTCCATCCTGCCAGAGAAAGCCTCTATAGTTTATAGGAAGGCAAGAAATATCAAAAGTATTTTAGCTCCAACTAAACTCAGGACAGTCCATCCATCCACATTTCCTGTCTGTAAGGGTCCTGTGGGAAATCATAAATGTGGACGTAGTCGGTGTATTACATGCAGACACATTCTTATTAAATCCCAATTCTTTTCAGCCATCAGAGGGACCACACATCTCATCACCAGTTCCATTAACTGTTTAAGCACTTACATTATTTACCTTATTCAATGTGGTTGCGGTCAGCAATATGTTGGTAGCACCACTAGGTCCTTGGGTACTCGCTTCCTGGAGCACAGGAGAAATGTTATAAAAGGATTAAACACACACAGTGTCTCACGACATTTTAAATCTAGACACAATCAAGATCCCAAGTCCATGACTATCATGGGACTTGAGAGCATTTATCCTTGTGCTTTAGGGGGCGATCGATTCAAGACCCTCTGTAGGCGGGAAACATTCTGGATCCACCAGTTGGGCACCTTAACCCCTGTTGGATTAAATGAATGTCTTGATGTGAGTACGCTGGTCTGAATTCTTCGGATGGGCAACCCCCCCCCCCCCCCCCTGTTCTTGAGTCTCCTCTGCAGTCCCCTGTCATCTTTTTGTCTGAGTCTCTCCCAGATCTTTTCCTGATCTTGGAAGCTGGCATCTGTTCAATTTGATAATCCCTTTATATTCATTGCAATAGTTGCATGGTTATATGTCTTACCATGTCTCCCGACGCACACTTTTATAGTACATGTTCATGTTCAAACCTCTATTTGGCTTGAACAGTGTTTTTATATTAAATATTTACATGTTTTTTAGTTATACACTCTCTACATGTACACACACATTTCTCGTATTGAGCCTGTATTTTATCAGCTGTACCCCTAATACATTGGTACAAGGTATTTTGTAGTATTTAGTTTATATGCACTAGTTTATTTTCTGTTAAATATATATATATTACTCATATTCACATATTTATATATTTCCACACTTTTTTATATATTTTTAGCAATGTTTGATATTTTACAGTTTGTCAATCAGGTATATTTATGGATTATGCCTTTGATATATTTTCATATATTTCCCAATCCATTTTCATGTATTCTCTTGCTTTTCTTTCATCAGATTTGTAGTAATTGAATATATAGATTTTTAGTTTATGTATATTCATACATTTTTTAATTACAGTGTGTTGACTGTATTGACCCTCTGATAGAATCTCCAATATAGGTATTGTATAGTTCAGCCGCAATACCCATTATCTATTTATGACAGAGAGACACACACACGTTTTAATCTTAATTTTAATTATATCTTTAATTAATTGCTATTTATTCAATTGCACCATTTCCTTTTTTCGTTTTTTTTAGTATATGTTAATGTCTTACATCTCCTCCTCATAGTATTTTGGTATATGAGCCTTCCTAGGATGTATGGCTTGGTCCGCTTTTCCTTTTACCTCCATGTCTATAGTCATTAGTATGGTACTTATCAGTCGATTTAGTTTCCATTAATGTAATATCCTATTCAGCTGGTTTAAGGGGTTGTCACGTTACTATTAGTGTATATATACACATGCGTCCAGCCCCTCTCCATTACCCTTTGACAAAGTTGCCCGAGTGTGACGAAACGCGTCAGTGAGCGTCATCACGCAAAACGTACAGACATGACGCCATCCCGTGTGCACAGGAACAGGCCGGTTCGTGCGTTCATCATCACAGAAGCCATCCAGCAGGGAGTTTCTCTGGGATTCCAGCACGATTTCGGTGATACTTTTCTCACGCCCTGTACATCCAGATGATCACGGATCCTTCATCTTCCAGAGACTGACGGACGTTTGATCGAAGTACTGATACCGGATGGTGGTGATATTATCACGAAATGCTTTTAACACTTGTACCCTTGTGAGTGTATTTTTCCCCCCCTCCCCCTTCCCATCATTAAATATACAGTTTTATACTATGGGGCGTGCGCTCTCTCCTCTCTCTTTTCTATATATATATATATATATATATATATATATATATAGAGAGAGAGAGAGAGAGAGAGAGAGAGAGAGAGAGAGAGAGAGAGAGAGAGAGAGAGAGATACACCTACACAGAAACACAGACAGCCCCTATACAGCCAATGACAAACCCTCTCCCATAATAGCCACGCCCCCCCACTCCTACTCTAAAAATGTTGCAGGACAGTGATCGCTCATGCTTGGAGAGCTGGTGACATCACCGCTCTCCAAGCATGAGCGAGCTCAGCGGCAGCCTTAGGGTACATTATTTCTGATGCAGGGTTCGCTATGGATCCTGATAAACTTAAGTCCGTTCTAGATTGGCCCCAACCCACTTCTCTCAAGGCGATTCAGTGGTTCCTTGGTTTCGCCAATTATTACCGTAAATGTATCCGTAATTTCTCCGCCACTGTGGCTCCCATCACTGCCCTGGCCAAGAAAGGAGTGGACCCTTCTTCTTGGCCCCCTGAAGCATGCCTGTCCTTCGACTCTCTCAAGAAGGCATTTTTTTCTGCCCTAACCTTACGTCATCCAGACCATACTCTCCCTTTCACTTTGGAAGTAGACACCTCGGATTTCGGAGCAGGAGCCATACTCTCTCAAAGGCGATCTCCTCAGGATAAGTTGCACCCCTGTGGGTTCTTCTCTAAGAAATTCTCTTCGGCAGAACAAAATTATGATGTTGGGAGCAGAGAACTTTTGGCCATTAAACTGGCTCTACAGGAATGGAAAACATACTGGACACCTAACAAGCTCCAATTAAACCCCCAAAATACCCACAACATATATATAAGCATATGAGTGTCAGAAGAGTGCTACTGAGCTGGCAATTGCATTAAAACCAGAGACATAACATAAAACACAGACAGAGCTCAGTTTTTAGCACATCTAGTGAGACTCATACACGGTACAGTGCCTAAATATATATGGAATAACTAATAAGTAAATGGTCTTTTAGTTTGACATTTTTGGCCAAAATTGTTGTAAGCCCCTGAGCCAACGCCAAGGCAGACCACATATCAGGGGTCCCTAACGCTAATATAAATTCTTAATAACCTGTTTAATAACAGGAAGAATGATTTATAGTAAATCTGTCAATATTAGCTGTAAAGTTCTGTCTGACTGAAGCTTTTATTAACCTGTACATTACCAGGAAAAGCACTCTGTATTAGAGATGTCTCAGCCAAACTGCAAGCCAAAGTTCTGTCTGACTGAAGCTTTTATTAACCTGTACATTACCAGGAAAAGCACTCTGTATTAGAGATGTCACAGCCAAACTGCAAGCAGGCAAGTTCCCCTGAGTGGAAGATGCTATGGAGTGAGCCCATAACCATTTAAATGTGGGAGGGGGTGAGCTTAAATTAAGTAGGAGGTTGCCAACCTCCAATCAGCTATGACTAGCTGGACAAGAATTGTAAAACATACTGGACACCTAACAAGCTCCAATTAAACCCCCAAAATACCCACAACATATATATAAGCATATGAGTGTCAGAAGAGTGCTACTGAGCTGGCAATTGCATTAAAACCAGAGACATAACATAAAACACAGACAGAGCTCAGTTTTTAGCACATCTAGTGAGACTCATACACGGTACAGTGCCTAAATATATATGGAATAACTAATAAGTAAATGGTCTTTTAGTTTGACATTTTTGGCCAAAATTGTTGTAAGCCCCTGAGCCAACGCCAAGGCAGACCACATATCAGGGGTCCCTAACGCTAATATAAATTCTTAATAACCTGTTTAATAACAGGAAGAATGATTTATAGTAAATCTGTCAATATTAGCTGTAAAGTTCTGTCTGACTGAAGCTTTTATTAACCTGTACATTACCAGGAAAAGCACTCTGTATTAGAGATGTCTCAGCCAAACTGCAAGCCAAAGTTCTGTCTGACTGAAGCTTTTATTAACCTGTACATTACCAGGAAAAGCACTCTGTATTAGAGATGTCACAGCCAAACTGCAAGCAGGCAAGTTCCCCTGAGTGGAAGATGCTATGGAGTGAGCCCATAACCATTTAAATGTGGGAGGGGGTGAGCTTAAATTAAGTAGGAGGTTGCCAACCTCCAATCAGCTATGACTAGCTGGACAAGAATTGTAAAACATACTGGACACCTAACAAGCTCCAATTAAACCCCCAAAATACCCACAACATATATATAAGCATATGAGTGTCAGAAGAGTGCTACTGAGCTGGCAATTGCATTAAAACCAGAGACATAACATAAAACACAGACAGAGCTCAGTTTTTAGCACATCTAGTGAGACTCATACACGGTACAGTGCCTAAATATATATGGAATAACTAATAAGTAAATGGTCTTTTAGTTTGACATTTTTGGCCAAAATTGTTGTAAGCCCCTGAGCCAACGCCAAGGCAGACCACATATCAGGGGTCCCTAACGCTAATATAAATTCTTAATAACCTGTTTAATAACAGGAAGAATGATTTATAGTAAATCTGTCAATATTAGCTGTAAAGTTCTGTCTGACTGAAGCTTTTATTAACCTGTACATTACCAGGAAAAGCACTCTGTATTAGAGATGTCTCAGCCAAACTGCAAGCCAAAGTTCTGTCTGACTGAAGCTTTTATTAACCTGTACATTACCAGGAAAAGCACTCTGTATTAGAGATGTCACAGCCAAACTGCAAGCAGGCAAGTTCCCCTGAGTGGAAGATGCTATGGAGTGAGCCCATAACCATTTAAATGTGGGAGGGGGTGAGCTTAAATTAAGTAGGAGGTTGCCAACCTCCAATCAGCTATGACTAGCTGGACAAGAATTGTAAAACATACTGGACACCTAACAAGCTCCAATTAAACCCCCAAAATACCCACAACATATATATAAGCATATGAGTGTCAGAAGAGTGCTACTGAGCTGGCAATTGCATTAAAACCAGAGACATAACATAAAACACAGACAGAGCTCAGTTTTTAGCACATCTAGTGAGACTCATACACGGTACAGTGCCTAAATATATATGGAATAACTAATAAGTAAATGGTCTTTTAGTTTGACATTTTTGGCCAAAATTGTTGTAAGCCCCTGAGCCAACGCCAAGGCAGACCACATATCAGGGGTCCCTAACGCTAATATAAATTCTTAATAACCTGTTTAATAACAGGAAGAATGATTTATAGTAAATCTGTCAATATTAGCTGTAAAGTTCTGTCTGACTGAAGCTTTTATTAACCTGTACATTACCAGGAAAAGCACTCTGTATTAGAGATGTCTCAGCCAAACTGCAAGCCAAAGTTCTGTCTGACTGAAGCTTTTATTAACCTGTACATTACCAGGAAAAGCACTCTGTATTAGAGATGTCACAGCCAAACTGCAAGCAGGCAAGTTCCCCTGAGTGGAAGATGCTATGGAGTGAGCCCATAACCATTTAAATGTGGGAGGGGGTGAGCTTAAATTAAGTAGGAGGTTGCCAACCTCCAATCAGCTATGACTATTAAGTAGGAGGTTGCCAACCTCCAATCAGCTATGACTGTCAAACTAAAAGACCATTTACTTATTAGTTATTCCATATATATTTAGGCACTGTACCGTGTATGAGTCTCACTAGATGTGCTAAAAACTGAGCTCTGTCTGTGTTTTATGTTATGTCTCTGGTTTTAATGCAATTGCCAGCTCAGTAGCACTCTTCTGACACTCATATGCTTATATATATGTTGTGGGTATTTTGGGGGTTTAATTGGAGCTTGTTAGGTGTCCAGTATGTTTTACAATTCTTGTCCAGCTAGTCATAGCTGATTGGAGGTTGGCAACCTCCTACTTAATTTAAGCTCACCCCCTCCCACATTTAAATGGTTATGGGCTCACTCCATAGCATCTTCCACTCAGGGGAACTTGCCTGCTTGCAGTTTGGCTGTGACATCTCTAATACAGAGTGCTTTTCCTGGTAATGTACAGGTTAATAAAAGCTTCAGTCAGACAGAACTTTGGCTTGCAGTTTGGCTGAGACATCTCTAATACAGAGTGCTTTTCCTGGTAATGTACAGGTTAATAAAAGCTTCAGTCAGACAGAACTTTACAGCTAATATTGACAGATTTACTATAAATCATTCTTCCTGTTATTAAACAGGTTATTAAGAATTTATATTAGCGTTAGGGACCCCTGATATGTGGTCTGCCTTGGCGTTGGCTCAGGGGCTTACAACAATTTTGGCCAAAAATGTCAAACTAAAAGACCATTTACTTATTAGTTATTCCATATATATTTAGGCACTGTACCGTGTATGAGTCTCACTAGATGTGCTAAAAACTGAGCTCTGTCTGTGTTTTATGTTATGTCTCTGGTTTTAATGCAATTGCCAGCTCAGTAGCACTCTTCTGACACTCATATGCTTATATATATGTTGTGGGTATTTTGGGGGTTTAATTGGAGCTTGTTAGGTGTCCAGTATGTTTTACAATTCTTGTCCAGCTAGTCATAGCTGATTGGAGGTTGGCAACCTCCTACTTAATTTAAGCTCACCCCCTCCCACATTTAAATGGTTATGGGCTCACTCCATAGCATCTTCCACTCAGGGGAACTTGCCTGCTTGCAGTTTGGCTGTGACATCTCTAATACAGAGTGCTTTTCCTGGTAATGTACAGGTTAATAAAAGCTTCAGTCAGACAGAACTTTGGCTTGCAGTTTGGCTGAGACATCTCTAATACAGAGTGCTTTTCCTGGTAATGTACAGGTTAATAAAAGCTTCAGTCAGACAGAACTTTACAGCTAATATTGACAGATTTACTATAAATCATTCTTCCTGTTATTAAACAGGTTATTAAGAATTTATATTAGCGTTAGGGACCCCTGATATGTGGTCTGCCTTGGCGTTGGCTCAGGGGCTTACAACAATTTTGGCCAAAAATGTCAAACTAAAAGACCATTTACTTATTAGTTATTCCATATATATTTAGGCACTGTACCGTGTATGAGTCTCACTAGATGTGCTAAAAACTGAGCTCTGTCTGTGTTTTATGTTATGTCTCTGGTTTTAATGCAATTGCCAGCTCAGTAGCACTCTTCTGACACTCATATGCTTATATATATGTTGTGGGTATTTTGGGGGTTTAATTGGAGCTTGTTAGGTGTCCAGTATGTTTTACAATTCCAGCTAGTCATAGCTGATTGGAGGTTGGCAACCTCCTACTTAATTTAAGCTCACCCCCTCCCACATTTAAATGGTTATGGGCTCACTCCATAGCATCTTCCACTCAGGGGAACTTGCCTGCTTGCAGTTTGGCTGTGACATCTCTAATACAGAGTGCTTTTCCTGGTAATGTACAGGTTAATAAAAGCTTCAGTCAGACAGAACTTTGGCTTGCAGTTTGGCTGAGACATCTCTAATACAGAGTGCTTTTCCTGGTAATGTACAGGTTAATAAAAGCTTCAGTCAGACAGAACTTTACAGCTAATATTGACAGATTTACTATAAATCATTCTTCCTGTTATTAAACAGGTTATTAAGAATTTATATTAGCGTTAGGGACCCCTGATATGTGGTCTGCCTTGGCGTTGGCTCAGGGGCTTACAACAATTTTGGCCAAAAATGTCAAACTAAAAGACCATTTACTTATTAGTTATTCCATATATATTTAGGCACTGTACCGTGTATGAGTCTCACTAGATGTGCTAAAAACTGAGCTCTGTCTGTGTTTTATGTTATGTCTCTGGTTTTCTACAGGAATGGAGACACCTCTTAGAGGGTACCGAAAACCCTATCTCAATCCTTACCGAAAAATAAAAACCTATTGTACATTGAGAGTGCTCGCCGTCTCGGTTCACGTCAAGCCCGTTGGGCCCTCTTCCTCTCAAGGTTCAATTACATTATTTCATACATCCCTGGTACCAAGAATCTGAAGACCGATGCTTTGCCCTGTCAATTCGTCAGTGAAGACAAATTTGAAGATGTCCTGGAGAACATTCTTCCCTCTAAATATATCCTTGCGGCTAATTCCATTGACGTACTGGATAAGATATTAGAGTCTCAAACACTCATTTCTGAGTGTATGGAGGCGCTTTAGGGATGCTTATATGCCGCTCCACAATTCCACCGGAAAATACTCGAGTGGGGTCACTCCTCTAAATCTGCCGGTCACCCAGGTACCAAGAGAACTTCGGATCTAATCAGACGCACGTTTTGGTGGCAAAACATGCTGAAGGACATTAAAGAATTCATCAGTTCCTGTTCCACTTGTGCCCGAAACAAGTCTGCTCGCAACAAGCCATCTGGTCTGCTTCGCCCTTTGCCTATCCTGGATCATACTTTGACGTACCTTTCTATGGACTTCATTGTCGAACTCCCACTCTCTAACGGTATGAATACCATCCTCGTCATTGTAGATAGATTTTCGCAGCAAGCTAATTTTATACTGCTTAAAGGTCTCCCTAATTCTGCTACCCTAGCAGACATTTTTGTGAAGGAAATCTTCCGTATCCACTGAGTCCCAATTTCCATTGTTTCTGACTACGGATCACAGTTCGTCTCGAAGTTTTGACGCGCCTTTGCCCAAAGACTGGATATTTAACTTCTTTTTTCCTCTGGATACCATCCACAAACCAACGGTCAGACAGAGAGAACGAATCAATCTCTTGAGCAATACCTCAGGTGTTTCATTTCTGACAAGCAAGATAACTGGGTAGATCTACTCCCATGGACTGAATTTGCTCACAACTCCCTCAGGAACTAGTCAACCCTGGAGTCGCCCTTCTTTATAAACTATGGCTTTCACCCAGCTTGTCTCCCTATCTCATCTAACCTCTCTGGAGTTCCGGCAGCAGACTCCAGGGTAAGTTTTCTTCAAAGCTCTTGGAGGAAAATGTAAAAAAGTCCTCAGACAGAAGAGACAGGCGGATCGTCACCGTCAAAGGCCGCCCAGATATAGGCCAGGAGACAAGGTATGGATATCTTCAAGGAATATAAGGTTGAAGACGCCTACGATGAAACTGACTCCAAGATTCCTGAGGCCCTTTAGCATTTTGGAACGGGTCAACCCTGTGGCATATTGCCTCCAACTGCCGCCATCGATGAAGATCCCTTCGGTTTTTCACATCTCTTTATTGAAACTGGTAGTTCGGAGCTCTCAGTTCCCTAATGTCGCGCCTTGACCACCTCCGGTTATGGTTCAGGGACAGGAAAAGTTCGAGATCCAGTCGGTTATTGATTCCAGATACTCCAGAGGAGGAGTCCTATTCCTTGTGCATTGGAAGGGTTTCGGACACGAAGAAAACTCCAGGTTACCACTTCACCAGATCAATGCTCCCGGCTTACTAAGGCGATTCCACGCTAGGTTCCCGCGTAAGCCGTATAGGAATCGTCCTGAGGCCGATCATCAAGGAGGGGGTACTGAAAGGAATCTCGGGGGAACATGTCCTTTGCAACGTGTTCACCCCTTACCTGCTGCAACTGCTGCCTCTGTTCCTGCTCATGCACGCATCCCCGCTCTTGTTACATAGCGCACGTGCACCCGCAGCACTTCTAGCTGCCGTATGGAACCTGGCCCTGCCCCTTCATGTGTCGCACGTCTCTCCCATGCAGCACGCACATGCGATGACATGCAATGATCCCCAGCTGTGTGGCTAGCTCTCCCATGCCTGCCTTGTTCTCCTGCAGCCTATCCCAGTCTCCGCTGGGGCCGTGCCTCTGCTCCGCCCCCTGTCTAATTGGTCTGCCCTGTCTGTAAATACTTGCTGCTTCCTCACATGCTTTGCTCAGCATAATTCTATGTAGCCGCGAGACGCTCACTTCTGTTGTGCTTAGCTCCTAGTTCTCTCCTGCAGTTAACCTCTTGTGTACCGACCCAGCTTGTTTGTGGATGTCACGATTGTCACTACGTTCATCAACGCATTTATATTTTTGGGTACTCGATTGAACAGAACAAGGGGCAAAATAAATTGCGATTTATTTCCATGATAGACAAACACACGACAACTTCAGAATACACTTAAAACAACACTTACTGGGGTAGGGAAACAAAAGAAATTGTCTTTTCCACAAAAGCGCAAGAAATCCAGTCTTTGGGTTAAAGTCCTGTGGCTAGATCGCAACTTGCCGATCCAATGTCTTGGCCACCACAAAGAATTTCGTAATAGTTCGTAGGAATTCATTTGGAAGTTCACAGGGCTAACGAATTTCGTAGATTGGGGTGATTTATTTGTTGCGCTGCTATTAACCCCTTGCGTACTGGAACCATGTCTCTGCGCTTGCACGAAATACTCCGTGAAGCGTGGTTACATCATCTCTCGTCAGAAGAAGAACGGACGAAGAACACTGGGGATAGCTCGGCGGGCACAGTTATAGGGTGCTTCATAGGGTACAGTTATAAGGTGCTTCATCCTTAACCTGTGCACCCATCCCCCTTGTGGGAATATTTCACCCACCAATAGCCGCGCTGCCCACAGTTTGCCAAACCGGGCAAAAGGTCTTCCCGGTTTGCAAAGCGCATGTGTCGGCTTGACACACGGGCAACTTAGTATACCTGGTGTACCTGGCACCTCCTAGTCTGAGGTTTGGCGCAAAGGTGTCAATGGCCCGGGATCTACGACTTCTCAGGAATCCGGCCATGTAAACATTAGGATGCTCTGCGGTCTTTCATCCCTGACACTTCTTTAGACTGAGGGGCGCCTGGTCAGCGGAATCCCTTTGAAGTGTCAGGAATAAAATACCCGCAGCTCATTCTCCCCCAACCTACCTTCAGGTCAGAGGAATTCTTCCCGGGCTTATAGGAAAAGGTCCTGCCCATACAGTTTAAACACACATTTTACACACTTTATTAAAACATTATGTTCTGGGTGTATTTTCACTGTAATTGTTCCATGTAAATTCATGTTGTGTTTTAGTACATGTGCACCCCGAAAACCAGGGTGCTGGGTGCTTCCGTTCTCGAGTCAGCCTTTCTAATTGAAATGCCGGCTTCAGGGACTCAAGATCACCGAATTCTCACGTCAATTGGCACAGTTCCCACGTCAATTGACCGGCCGCCTTTCAAGTCAGAAAGCTAACCGAGGAACGGATACATTCTATCGGTAAAACCTAACCGCAAACCACTTATCCAATTGACTTGTGGTTAGAGGTCAAACCAATAGGAATGGATACCCATGCTTCAAACAGCCTGTTAACTGCAGCCACACTTCTTCAATCAGTGCTTGCTTGTGTCGCAACAGGAATATAGAAGGCAATGCATTTTCTTTTAGTACAGCAGACAGAGAATGGCCTGCAAATGGGGGGGGGTAAAAAGGCTGGGACAGGGCAAATACAGCAATGCATGGGCAATAATTTTAACCCCTTCATTCCCAATGTGAGTTGGGGATGATCAGCCGGGTACAACACCTTTATTTAGGCCTTATCACCCCTATATTCGTCACACCTCCCCCATTCAAAGTGCAGGGACTGCCTAGACCACCCTGTCCGGTGGCCGGGCTGCCCTGCCAGCTCTTGAAGTCAGTATGTCCTTAGGGTTGTCCTGGCGGGAAAGGCCATCCGCATTGCCATGCTCACTCCACTTCTTGTGCTGGATGGTGAAATCAAATTCCTGTAAGGCCAGGCTCCAGCGTAAGAGTTTAGCATTTTCCCCCGACATCCTCTGTAACCAACTCAAGGGATTGTGGTCTGTAATAACAGTAAAAGGTCTGCCATAAAGATAGGGCTGTAATTTCTTCAGAGCCCATACTATGGCCAGACACTCCTTTTCTTTTCTTTTTTTCCAAATAGTTTTATTAGGCAGTAATACAAGACATATTCAACATACATAATTCACGGCCTAATACAGAACATTTTGTTTTTTCCATTCAGCGGGGAAAAGAGCGACAGGCTCAGCTGTCTCTGAAGGTGGAGTCCTCAAAGCGGGAGGACAGAGAGGGGAGTGGGGGGGAAGGAGGGAAGGGGGTGGGGGAGGGTGGAAGGGGGGGTGGTGTACCCTTCCCGGGAGGCCTTTCCCAAAGTTGTCCCTGTTTAAATTGAAGCTCACGGCTCAGTCTCCGATTCACCATTTATAGGGCCTTCTCCTCTTGTATGGAGAATCCATGGCTCCCATATGTTGTAAAATGTGAAAAGTTTCTGCTTAAGCATGGCCGTCAATTTCTCCATGAGCATCACTTCACTGGTCCTCTTTTTTATTGACCTCGTAGAGGGGGTGGTTTGCCTCTTCCAGACAGCCGCTATTTCACATCTCGCCGTGGTAAAAATAAACCATGCAAGCAGGTAGGTCAGTGGGTCTATAGGCAGCTCTAGGTCAGTGACCTTTTTTACTAAATTCTGGACCTTAGCCCAGTATTTTATCATTTCCGGACATGACCACCAGATGTGGGCCATGTCCCCTCTATGACCACAGCCTCTCCAGCATAAGTCTGACGCCAGGGGGTAGATTTTATTTAACCTCTCAGGAGTTAGGTACCAGTGATAGAGAATTTTATAGATGTTCTCCTTGGTTGTTGTGCAGATAGATGTTCCCGAGGCTGCCTCCCAGATTTCTTCCCAAATCTCTCTCTCTATTGTGATGTTCAAAGCTGCTGCCCACTTGAGCATGTAGTTGTGGTCCTGGGAAGTCGCTGAATTTTCCAAATCGGAATATATTTCAGAGATGAGTCCCTTTTGGTAACTATTAGCTTTGCAAAATCTCTCGAATTTGGTGAGAGGGGGGAATTCTGGGTCTGGGCATATCTTTTGAGCAAAATGTCGGATTTGTAGATATTTAAATGTGTCCAGCTCTCTTATTTTATATTTGGTGCGGAGTTCTTGGTAACTTAGGAGCTTTCCAAAGCTGAGAAGATCCGCAATCGCCCCAACCCCTCCCTTTCTTAGTTGCTCATAAAGTTTAGATCTGCAGCCTGGGGGGAATTTTGGGTTATTGGTTATGGGCGTGAGCTGTGGATTGGGCGAGCAAAGCCCAAATTGGGTCTTGTATTTCGTCCAGACCTCCCATGTAAGAAATTACGCTTTTAGTTTTAAGTTATGGACTTGTCTGTCTCCTCTGTCTAGACTCCAGAGGCAGGCCTGCAGAGAAGGCATTCTAGCGTACTGGGATTCTATGTCAATCCAGCAGCATCGGGCCGGATCAGTATTCCACATAACTGCTTGTTTCAATTGCGCAGCTATATAGTATTTAAGGATGTCTGGAACAGCCATACCTCCTCTTCCCCTTGATGCCAACAGGACTGATCTGGCCACCCTGGGTCTTTTACCCTGTCAAATGAAGTGAAACAGTCTATTTTGTATGTTTTTCAGGTCAGTGCTAGGTACATGGACCGGGAGTGTCTGAAAGTAATATAAAAGTCTGGGGAGTATGTTCATCTTGATGGATGTCATTCTCCCAATCCATGAGACCCGGTAACCTTCCCACTGATCTAGATCTTTTTTGATTGTCTCCCAGAGGGCTGGGTAGTTATCCTGATATTGAGCTCGATAGTGTCTTGATATATTCACTCCCAAGTATTTCATATATGAAGAGCACCATCTATAGCTAAAATTCAATTTAAGAAGTTTCACTTCGTGTTCTGGTAAGCTAAGATTTAGGGCTTCGGATTTTCCGCTGTTTATTTTATAGTTAGATATGTTGCCAAAATCCACCAGTTCCTTTTGAAGGTTCGGAAGGGAAGTTTGGGGTTTGGACAAAGTTAGAATGACATCATCAGCGAAAAGAGATATTTTATAATTTGTATCTCCTATTCCTATGCCCTGTATATTCACATTATTACGTATTTTGGTCGCCAGTGGTTCAATCGTTAGAGCGAAGAGGAGAGGTGCTAGGGGACATCCCTGTCTCTGTCAGGATCGCCTAGACCTCCTGCCTAGCCATAGCTTCCTTGTCCACTGGGTGTGCTGCTGCCTTCTGTTGGCTCTGGGTTCCTCTGTCTGTCTGTCTTCTTGTTGATCCTGTCTCTGTCCTTTATAGCTTGCTTCCTGTCTGTTGTGTTTGCCTTTGCTTCAAGTCAGACTCCCATGCCTGTCTTTGATCCTGACCTGTTTCCTGTACCTGTACCTGTACCTGTATTGTAGTCTGCTCACAGTAAAGGTCCTTGCTAGTAATCTGGCTTGTCCCTGGTTATTCCTGCTCCCCGGTCTCAGTCCCTGCTCCCCGTTCTCAGTCCCTGCTCCCCGTTCTCAGTCCCTGCTCCCGGACCTGTCCTGCCCCGCCTGTCCTGTTCCAGTCTCCTCGTTGCCGACCTCTGCTTGTTACCTGACGTCGCTACCTGCCGCCTGCCTCGGACCTCTGCTTGTTTCCTGACTGCGCTACCTGCCGCGTGCCTCGGACCCCTGCTTGTGACCCCTACTTCGCTTCCTGCTGTTCCGGCCACAGAGATCCTACCCGCCACAGGAGTCTCCCGTGACAGAAAGCAAAGGCCACTTCTGGATCTCGCTGGAACAGATTCTTCTTCTGCCTGCACCCTTTCCTGCCTGCTGCAGCAGACCACATCCGCATGGTTGAAGATAAGTACTTTCGTTTCTTTTTTGGAAATCCAAGTTGGGATTTTGAAAGGTTTTTTTTTGTTGCTGCTAAGTGTTCTGCAAGAATTATTGCGTTCATAACAAAAAAAAAAACATTTTTTTTTCTGAGACTAGAACTGTTGCTGCAAGAGACTATTGCTGTTTTCTTTGAGATTTTTATTTTTGTGCAGTGCCTGGGTTAACCCTTGCAGTACCTGTTGCCACCTTTTAGACTCTGACTTTTCATTTCCTGGATAGGCTTGTCTCTGCATCACTGGTTGGACCACTGCTGTTCACAGGGTTCCCATTTCAAAAGACAAGAGTGCTTCTATTGTTTTGTTACTGCATACTGTGATTTTTCCTGCAATCTGTAGTTTTTCATATCATTGGTTCTAAAGTTTCAGGTTTACCTGCAAGTTCCCCTAAAGTTTGTTTCTCTGCAACATATGATATCCCTACGCCTGATATCAAAGGTTTCAGATTTGACTGCAGGGTTCTCTGTCTGACATTCCTATGTCAAAAGTTTCAGATCTAACTACAAGTTTTCTCTGTATTAGTTTCCTGCTGTCTATGATATTTCTATAACACATACAGAACACCTACAAGCTCAAATTGAACCCCCAAAATACCCACAACATATATATAAGCATATAAGTTTCACAGAGGAGTGCTACTGAGCATGGCAATATATATTTAACATAAAACACAGACAAAGCTCAGTGCACATCCAGAAAAACTTATATACGGTACAGTGCCTAAATATACATGTATAAATAACTAATAAATAAAATGGTCTATTAGTTTAACATTTTGGCCAAATTGTTGTAAGCCCTTGAGCCAAACTTCACGGCAGACCACGTTTCAAGGGTCCCTACACTAATATAAATTCTTAATAACCTGTGCATTGCCAGGAAGAATGATTTATAATAAATCTGTCAATATAAGTTGCAAAAGTTCTAAGTCTGATTGAAGCTCTTATTAACCTGTACATTACCAGGAAAAGCACTCTGTAATAGATTTGTCACAATCACACTGCATGCAGGCAAGTTCCCCTGATAGTTGGAGATGCCATGGAGTGAGCTTTTAACCATTCAAATGTGGGAGGGAGTGAGCTTCAATTGGAAAGGAGGTTGCCACCCTCCAAAACAGCCAAGACTAGCTTCACTTCTTTTTTTTTTTTTTTCACATGGTCCAACATGCTTTATTGTTTTATCATTCAAAGCATTATTACACACAGATTTAATATCAAGTGATTTGTGACTGATAGCTCTTTCTACTATCTTTGGTGAAACTTTATCTTGCTAGTCCGGTAGACTTCATAGAATTAATGTTGTATTTCATTATAAACTTTATTTACATTTGTGCATTTTCTTTTCTTTTAACTCACATGTTTTTAGTTTTTTTGACCAATTCATCAGAGATTTTGGTTTAGCATATTATGTTTAATTATCTGTATATGTTTTCCTATCCAATGATAAGATTGGTCAATTTTATTACAGCACTGTTTTTAATTTGATGATTATTATTTG
The DNA here is from genome assembly GCF_040206685.1 of Ascaphus truei. Lineage (NCBI taxonomy): Eukaryota > Metazoa > Chordata > Amphibia > Anura > Ascaphidae > Ascaphus > Ascaphus truei. The sequence continues at coordinate 491,164,024 of NC_134484.1, forward strand.
CTGTGTTAGGGGTTACACCTGTTACCCATTTGTTTGGGGCTTGTTCACAGGTGTTGTAACTTGCACTGGCTATATATACATCATGCTGTTACAAACGGATCACTCTTTTGACAAAGGCCTGACGGGCCGAAACACGTCAAGAGGATCCGTTTGCACTTTGTCTCATTAAAGTTTTTATGAATCACTGATCAGCCTTCTCTGAAGTTCTTGCTCCACGGCTGTGCGGCATCTACACCTCCCCTGGGAGGATTTCCAGTACTCCAGTGCCTGCTGCCTGCACGCCGGGCTGCGTCTGGTGCACCTGCGTCCCCCTGCTACACCCGGATACACCGGCACTGCCGTCGGTCAGGTGACCACCCACCGCGATCGAGCGGATGTAGGGTTGGCGGCAGAAGAAAGTGCTGGCGGGCTGAGAGGATCAAGTCGTCAAGACACATTGCTAGCAGAGGGACATGCAGCATTTCCATACCGGAGGATAGACCAGCCACTTCTCTGCATCCCCCAGCTGTAAGTTATCTACTTCTATGTTTTCTCAAACTTTATTGTGCTTATGGTTAGCCAGTTGCAGAGATTTACATTTGTGAAGATTACACTGGGGGACTGTGGCGTTCGTTTCCAACATTAACTGTTATTCAAGCACCAGTTCACAGCTGCAGCCATGCTTTCTGAGCGCCTGGTGGGTTAACTTGCTGTTTACCCGTTTCACATCCATAATATGGGGTTTAATCTATTTGCCAATATCTTGCTATACAATTTGAGATCGTTGTTCAGCAAAGATATAGGCCTATAGCTGCCACACTGTGTCGGGTCTGTCCTATCTTTATGAATGATCGCCAGGTTGGCTGTGGACATTGACGCTGGGATAGGATTCCCTTCCATGAAGGAATTGAAGAGGTCTAGCAGGTAGGTTGATAGTATGGGTAGGAACCTTGTGTCTGTATTTGTAAAACCGTCTGGGCCCGGCGCTTTGGATGCTTTAGAAGCCTTCACTGCCGCTGTTAGTTCTTCTATTGTAATTTTCCCATTTAAAATGGTATTTTCCTCTTCTGTCAGGGAGGGCAAGTCTCAGTCAGCTAGATAATTTACAATTGGCTCTTGGTCGACCATTTGTGAGTTAGCAGAGTGGTTTCTCCGGTTATATAATTTAGTATAACATTTAGTGAATTCGTCTGCTATTTTTTTCTCACTGTATATTATCTCACCAGACCTATTCTTGATCGCTGTAATTTGCGATCTTTTCTGTATGCCTCTTAACTTACTAGCAAGAAGTCTGTCGGCTTTATTCCCCTTGTCATAATACCTCTGACCTGTCCATTACAGAGCTTTTTCTACGTTTTCCAATTAGATATCTCTTAGTTCGCTTCTGGCTGCTGATAATATTTTGTACATTTTTCTCGAGGGATTTGATTTAAGCAGCTGCTCAAGCTTTATAATTTTGTCTGTAAGCTCTTTAATTAGTTTTGATTTGACTTTTTTCCTGTGGGATGCTATTGATATGAGATTGCCTCTAATTGTCGCCTTATGGGCCTCCCACAGGGTAGCTGGGGACTTGACCGTGTCGAAGTTCAATCTAAAGTAATCCTTAAGAGCTATTTTAATCTCTTTTTCTACTTCTTTATGGTTAAGTAGGGAGTCATTCAGTTTCCAGCTATAAGATATCGTTTTTACAAATGGGGTCGAGAGGTTCACAGAGATGGGTGCGTGATCGGACCATGTAATCGGCCCGATGTCCGAGTTGGCTGCTGCTTCCAGGATATTCTTGGTAGCAAGGAAGTAGTCGATACGCGAATAGGTCTGGTGAGGGGCCGAATAAAAGATATAATCCCTTTGTCCCTGATGTTGTGCTCTCCAAATATCCACTAAGGAAAATTCCTTCATAATATCGTTAAATTTTCTCCCTAGTCTTAGGACCTGGGTTGGGTGCGAGCGTCCCAAAGTGGACGACTTGTCTTCGGACGGGTTAAGTGCCATATTTAAATCTCCTGCTATTATTAGTGACGACAGGTATGCAGGGTCAATTTCCTCCAGTACTTGTTGTAGGAAGCTTATCTGGTTTTCGTTGGGGGGCATAAAGGTTGATCAGGGCGACTGCGGATCCCGATAATGAGCCATACACAACAATGAATCTACCCTCTGGGTCAGTTGTTATTTTTGTTAGATTAAATGGAGTGCCCTGATGGATCAGAATAGCAACTCCCCTTTTTTTACTACTAAATGATGAGTAGTAACTCAAGGGGTATGCATTTTGGAAGGTTTTGGGCGGGTCCTGAGATGTGAAGTGCGTTTCCTGGAGGAAAACAATGTCCCCATTTGATTTTTTTAAATTCTTGGAGGGCGAGCCTCCTTTTCTTATTAGTCTATAGACCCTTTACATTTAGGGATACTATTTTGATTGTGTTTTGTTTAGCCATATTTTCTCTTTATTTTTCCTTTTTCCCTCTTCGGGTCTTGGGACCTTACCCTTCCCACTAGGTATGGTCCAATGTCTGTTTGTAGGGGGTGCTACTCCCCTGTTGCTAGGGTCAGTGAACGTTTTGTTGTCCTGACACATCTGGGTGGCCTCCCAGAGGGGGTGGGAAGGTGGGGGAGGGGAGGACAGGGGGGGAGAGGGGGGTCATGCTGGGACAGTATCAGCAGGGTTAAAAGAGAAAAGAAAGCAGACCTTGTCAGGGTCTCAAAGGTACAGAACCGGTCTGAACTAAGGGCCAGTAGTTAGGGTTTAAGACCCTAAGGGGAGTACGTCCGGTTTCGTCCGCCAACAGGTCCGAGAGAGGTGGGGACCCTTGATTAGTCAAGAACCCTTTTGCTCCTCCTGGGCTCATCCGTGTTGGGTCGGGTGGGAGGGGGGGTCATGAGGGGGGGGGGGGGAAGTGCGGATCTGCATGTCCCCTTTCATGAATGGCCTCTCGAGGTTTACAGCTTAGTCGCTTTCCGGTCAGGGCCTTGGTGCTAGGCTGGGTGTAATTATTCCCTCAAGTTATGCTTAGGGTTAGTTATTTTGCCTAGGGTTGGCTGTATTTCTTCTGGGGGGGGTTAACATGTGAGTACACCTGGGGGGATAGCGTATAATGAGGGGGGAGGGGCAGGGGGGAGGGGGGGAAAGGCAGGAATAGGGGGGAGGGGTTTGTGTAGCGCCTAGGCTCACGGGGTACCTATTTTACTTATAGGAGAAGGGGTAAGCAAGGATGTAGTAACTAAGGCTAGAGTACATGACTAACATCCCGTTGGGAACTCGGGGCCGACAACCTTAAACATAATTAACTAACGTTACTGGAGGGTATGGGTCGAGCAGCCGCTCCTGAAGCACTGTCCTTGCGGGGTGGGTCTCCCTCCTTAGGATGGCTCTTCTGAGCGGGAGCCATTTTAGCATGTCCGTATGCTAGTTCAGACCATGGGCCTCCCCCCTCCCTCTCCCACAAGTCCCCATACAGACCGCAAGGTGAGGCAGGGTTGCCTTCTCCATCTCCGCCAGAGTTTCTTTGTGTCGGCCCTGGCCGTGCACGGTCCTTGGTCTCCAACAGCATGGTATAAAATGAAAGAAGTGGAGGGTTAGGGGACGTCCCGTCCTCTCGGCGGTTGTTGGGGATCGGTGCTCTGGTGGTAAGAAGATCTTCGTGTGGATGGCCGTCTGTTCCGATCTCCATGCGATGTAGAGGGAGTTAGACCCGGTGATGCAGGGGTTCCCTCTGAAGGTTTTCCGTGTGTCTCTCGTGAAGGGGATTCTGTGCAGCGGAGTGGTTCAGGAGCGGGGTAACGGCCAATTGGGGGTAACATCTGCCAGTAGACAGTGTTTGGTTTGGGCGGATCACTTGCTCTTGTTTTGGGTTTGTGCCGCTATTCTCTGCGAGGAGCGTATTGATCTATCTTCCTCCTCGGTGCCTCTCGCTGGGCGCTCCGCCTCCGACCACGAGGGCGGGGGGGAGAGGCCCAGCGCTCTGGCAAACCCGGGCTTCTCCTCTGGCCTCCTCAGGGCCAGATATTTTCCATTTTTGGAGGCTATAAGTTTAAATGGGAATCCCCAATGATATTTGATCCCATTCTCCCGCAGAAGCATGGTAAGCGGTTTGATTTCCTTTCTTTTGTTGACGTTAGATTTCGAAAGGTCACTGAAGACTTGTATAACCTCGTCTTGGAAGACAACAGAGTCCAGTGCTCGGCAGGCATTTAGTATTTTTTCTTTCATGGAATCGAACAATGATATCGCGCCGTCTGTTGGGATCTGCTGATCTAGGCCCTAGGGCCCTGTGCGCCCGATCGATTTCCATGTCTCTTTGGTTCGTTTCCCTGCATACTTCGGTGATTAATTTGGTAAGGTAGGGCTTCAGGAGGTCCGGGAGTATTGTCTCCGGTACATTCCAGATTCGGAGGTTCTGCCTCCTATCCCGGTTTTCGTGATCTTCCATCTCCTCCTTGAGACCCGCAACCTCCTCTCCCAGCCGGAAGATTTCGTCATCCGCCTCCATCAGCCTCTGGCATTCTTCCCCCTGTGTGAGCTCAATCTCGGCCGTCCGGTCTGCTAGGCCCGAGATTTCGTGTTTCAGTTCTGAGACGACCGGCTTTAGGTCGTCTTGCAGCGAGGTGTGCAGCTTAGCATGCATATTTGTCATCAGCTCCTCCATATAGGAGCGGGAGAGCGGGTCCTCTGGGTTTGAGTCTCCCCCGGACTGCTGGGGCCTGTTCACTTCAGCGGGCGAGCCGCGTGGTCCAGCGCCATCTTGCATCCTCGTCTCGGGGCTTTTGTGTGCAGGGGGAAGTATTTCGCTACACCTTGGGTTGTCGGTCTTTTGACTCTCGCCTGCATTCTTCCCTTATTCCTCCGACTGTTGGTGGTCGGGTGAGCCAGAAAAGCTTGGGGTAAAATGATCAGCGATTGCTTTTGTTAATGAAGGTCCCCGGAGCTCTCTCAGCAAGCAGCCATGCCGGAGGGCGTCACCGGAAGTCTCCCCAGACACTCCTTTTCAATGGTGGCATATGCCACCTCTCTGGGCAGCAGCTTGCAGCTCTGATACACCACTGGGTGTTCACTGCCCTCCTCCCCCACTTGGCTGAGTACAGCAGCAATGCCATAATCAGAGGCATCAGTCTGCACCAAGAACTTCTTTGCATAGTCTGGTGCAGCGAGAATAGGGGCACTGGTCAGTGCAATCTTCAATGCCTGGAAGGAGACCACACAGGCAGGAGACCAGACTACCAGCACAGACTGTAACTTCTGGGTCATGTCAGTCAGGGGTTTGGCAATGGCGCTATACTGAGGGACAAACTTTCTGTAGTAGCCTGCGGTGCCTAAGAAAGCCATAACTTGCGTCTTGGTTTTGGGAATTGACCACTTCTCTATTGCTTCCACCTTAGCTGGTTCTGGCTTAAGATGCCCGCCACCCATCCGGTGCCCTAGGTACAGTACCTCTGCCATTACTACTAAGCACTTGGTGGGTTTCAACGTGAGTCCCGCTTCCCTAATCCTGGCTAGCACCGCAGCTAACGCAAACAAGAGATGCGAAACAGTCTTTTGGCTTGGGGCGCCGCTTGCAGCCCCTGTATCTTCGCCGAAAGAAATGTCTTTGTTCTGCCCTTGCAAAATCCATTCACAATCCCATCACAAGATGGGCACAATCCTTGGTTGCAATGGATTATCATTAAACCTCTCACATAATCCGTTTGTTTGGGGATGATAAGGGGCCGTGCATTGGTGCTTCGCCCCACACTCATCCTAGAGACACTGCAGCAATTCACTCATGAATTGCGACCCTTGATCGTTTAGGATCTCACTAGGGATCCCTACCCTAGTAAAAAATAACTAATAATGTCATTGCTACTGCCTTTGCATCTATAGTTGCCAGCGCTACAGCCTCAGTGTACCGGGTGGCAAAGTCCACCACCGTGAGAATGCAGCGCTTCCCTGACCAGCTGGGAACCATAAGGGGACCCACTTTGTCTATGGCTGTGCACTGAAAAGGTTCTCCTATTACCGGTAATGTGTTCAGAGGTACCTACTCGCTGGCAGGCATCACAAGAGCGGCAGAACTCTACCACTGCGCCACTGCACCACTGCGCCTGATGCCCCCTGCCAGTAGTATCGATGCAACAGCCGGGCTCTCGTGCGAGTGACCCCCTGATACTACACCTTGTGGAATAGCATGGGCTACCTGCAGTAATTGCTGCCTTTATGCCCTGGGTACTCCTAACTGTCGCCTGCCAGTCCAAACCCTATCTGTCCCAGCAGATCCTTGCTCCCTATACAGAAGCCCGTGATGCCACAAGAAGTGGTCTGACCCCTCACTTTCCTGAGACTCGGACGCCCAATGTCTCTAAGCTGGGGTCAGCTTTCACCCCATCCCTGAATACTGTTGCTAACACTGGCCACCCACCCTTAATCTCTAAGTCAGGAGACACAGGAATAGGAGAAGGGAACTGTGAGTCAGTCTCTGGTTGTGACCACGCAGTCTGGCTTACCTGTCTGGTCTCGGCAGAGACCGCTGGAACCGTTGGTCCCAAATGCAGGGGGACAGGGGTTTATTTTGCTGTCAGTCATGGGAGAGGGGGTTTGGCCCGGTATTAAAGTGGCTACACCCCATTGGGCCACCCCCTGCTCTCACCTGGGAGGCGAGGGGTTAACTGGAATGATGTCCAGTATTGTAGTTATGCCCCTGATTCAGCACCAACTGTGTATCCCCCTGTGAATATGTAATGTTCCCATTCCAGTGTCTGCACCAACACATACACTGGGATCTATGCGGGAGGGAAAGGGTTAATGTTAATTCTGTGTTTATAGCCCTTTGTTCCATTTTCCCGCCTTTGCAGGCTCCATTTTGCTTTGATTTGGGCCCGTTTCAGTCGAAGACCTGCAGGTGGCGCTCGAGAGGAGGAGCGGCGGTTCCCCATTGAAAGTGAATGGAGTAATGCATTTCAATGGGGATTCCTGGAAGCCGACCACCGGAGACGAGCTGGCAGCCAGCCAGACCGCAAAACCACAAGAGCGGCAACATTGTCAAAAAAATGCTTTGATCACGCAATTGGCGTGGGAACTAGGGCCTCGTTCAAGTTCACGGCCAATTGGCGTGGGAACTTTTGTTCTAGGGCACCCAGAAATAAAATTCCTTTTGCACCTAAATGTTAGGAACCGCCTCACTTGACCCCAATAAGGTCCGACAATTAATGGCGACAAGAAAGGGTCGCGCCGGCCAGGAGGGTCCTACCATTGAATCCTATGGCGGCGCCGGCCCATGCATTTCCTATGGAGGCGCCGGCCCTATTGATTTTAATGGAGGGAAGCCACGTGAAAAAACGGCTAAGTCAGAATGACAGAAACCTGGAACCCATTACTCCGGTTCTGTTCAACCTAGAGGGCTGAGATTCGGTCACCAGGTAGTCCTAGTTCCGGCATGATTGCATGGCAAATAGCGACCCTCTCGGGGCCACAGAACGGAGTCAGGGTAATGGTAAAGTTTAGGTTTCTGCCATTGACTTGCATGGCAGAAAAAAGCCACTTTTGTAATGTGCTTTTAAACTGTGTTTTTTGTATCTCCGGTTCTGGGGGTCCTGGAAGTCTGATATTTGGCCACTATGGCAAGGCATGAGGACCTGGCAAATTTCAGCCCGCTCAGACCCACAGAACGGATTATTTTAATATGTGTAGATATTAAAGAATGTACAGTATTTTGGGTCCAGGGTAAAAGCCCGGGAAGGCTAGAGCCCATATGGTATGTTAATGCTCAGGGGGGAGACAAGTGGTCTACAATAAACCCCCTGATCGAAGGCTCCCCCACCCTGCTTGTGTATGCTACAACAAAGCAGAGCAGGACGTGGGTACTTGGGATAAGTTTTCTGTTTCACCTTGGAACAAAGGGTTTCCTATCCCAAGCAGACTGGGCGACGCCAGTCTTGTGGGAGGGGGGCTAGGGAAATAAGCCCCTGATTAGAATAATGTTCACCCAGTGGGCAGGTATTCTTTTGCCTCTCAAGTGAGGTGGCAAGGAGGGATTGGGTGCAGATAATTGTCCTCCAATGACTTGCACTCAATGCCAGGGTATAGGATTGAAATCACGTATAAACCAGTGTCAGCCCTATACTCAGTGTCTTTCGTGTCTTTCGTGATGTCTTCATTTGAACCTGTATTGCTGAATGAATTGCCAATCCTGTACCTGATTGCTTCATTGTCCAACCCCTAAGTAAGTGTCTATACCTTGTCTGTTATTTGTACCATCTTGTGTGTTCTCCTTCTTAAGGAATAAACTATATTTATTATATCTAAGTCGTGTTCAATTCAACCCAGATATTTGGTGTATATTATACCCTGTCACAAGTTACCGTGACACTGTCATCCTTGATGCCTGGCTCCTCGTAATCGCTGCAACAGGGGCCAGCTCTGCAGTGAACATGCACATCACATGCCACCGGTCATTGCCGAGCAAAACCTCCGCATCCAACCCAGGCAGCACCCCCACATCCCTCCTGCCACGACCGACACCCCAATCCAAAAAGACCCGGGAAAACTGGAGTGACCACGGTCCTCCGTCTGGCATAGTCAATCGCATCCCGCACTCGCATCCCGGTGCCCGGGAGCAAATCCTCTGGTCGGACCATATCAGGCCGGACCAGAGTAACGGTGGTACCAGAATACAGAAAGCCGTCCGCTTGCCAATCTCTGGTTGTCGCCCACCGCAGATGCTTCTGCTGAACATCATTAGATTGGAACCCGACTGGTGCAACCTGATATCCCTCAGTCTCTGCTGCTGGTCCCGGGGAAGCAAGGTCAGATCTCTCCGTGGACGTCCCTCCGTGGTTGATTCCTCAGTTAGTCTTGGTTCCTCTGTGTGTGCCAGTGACACACGGGCGACTGGCCTCGCAGCTTGGAAGCGTTGCCCCATATGGGGCTCAGCGGACTTGGCACGGTCCAGACAGTCAGGTCTAATATGACCAACCTTGTTGCACAGGTAACATCTTTTCTCCTGCCTGAATTATGCAGGCTTAGAACAGCTATGCCCTGCTGCTGCAGGTTTGTGTTCCCCCTTAGGAGTCTTCTAGGCTCCCCTGGCTGGCACAGCTGGTCGTCTGGGAGCACCTTTCTCCTCTATCAGGGCACGACTGCATAAATACGCATCAGCCATCCTGGCAGCATCTTCATGAGTCTTTGTTATTTTGTCAAAGACCCATGCCCTCACGTCCGAGGGGCACTGCTGCAGTAGCTGCTCCTGAAACATTAAGTCCAGCAGTGTGTGGTATGTTTTAGCACCACAACCCTCCACCCACTGAGTACCCTGGTGTGTCATGTTAAATTTCAGTCGGCGGATGGCCATCCAGGATGATATTCCAGAGAGGCATTCAGAAACTTTGGTCTGTATAGCAGGTGTAAGGTCAGGGGTTGAAAGGTAATTGTGTGTGTCGTCAGCATAGAGGTGATATTTAAACCCAAAAGATGTGATTAGGTCACCTAGATAGAGTGTGTAAAGAGAAAAGAGAAAGGGTCCCAGGACAGAGCCCTGGGGTACCCCCACAGAGAGAACAATAGAGTAGGAGGAGGTGTTAGCCAAAGAGACACTGAAAGTACGATGGGAGAGGTAAGAGGAGATCCAGGATAGAGCTTTATTCCGAATATCAAGAGTATGGAGAATGTGACACACTGCTGACACATTGTAAGCGTGCTTATGCAGAGGTCTTAGGCCCCCTGTAAGCACTGGGTGATCAGTAATGTGTGTCTTGCCTGGCTTATCTGAGAACAGAGCCCTATACTTCTCTAGCATAGCCCTGGCCTCTGCTCTCTGCCTGACACTCAGCTGAGACCCTATCTCAACCTCTTCTACTGTACATCCCTGCCTAGCCTCCCCCAAGAGATCTGGCAGAGCATTGCTCACCGGACCCCCATTGGTGGGTTACAAATGGCTAGCACCGATGCCACACTCGGTGCTATGTACTCCTTGAGCATGTTTATATGATAAGTCTTATTCCTTCCTGCCTCAGCGTCTACTTGTACAATGTAGTTGCCCTCATTCATCTTTCGGAGTACAGAATATGGTCCCGACCAGGCAGCCATCAATTTGTTCTCCCAAGTGGCCTTGAGAACAAGTACCTGCTGTCCTGGGATGAATTCTCTGCTACGGGCATTCTGATCATACCAAGTCTTCTGCTTGGTCTTAGCAGACCTAAGGTTGTCCTGTGCCAACCCCATGAGCATCTCTAGCCGTTCTCTGAGATCTATCACATACTGAAGTACAGAAGCATCAGTACTCTCCTCTTCCCATCCCTCCCGGAATAGGTCCAGAGGTCCCCGTACCCTGCGACCATATAGCAGCTCAAAGGGAGAAAAGCCTGTGGATTCTTCCGGTACCTCTCGGTATGCAAACAGAAAGTGCTGCAGATGAATCATCCAGTCTTTTCCCTCTGCCTGTATAAAAGTCTTAAGCATCTGCTTCAGGTCCCGTTGAACCTCTCACATAGGGCATCATGCAGTAAGCGCCGAAAAAGTGCTCTCGGCAAGTGTTCACTATCGGCATGATTTTGGCGATTTGCCTTCGCAGTATTCAATAAGGGCCGAATCTCTGGCGAATCACTGCGAAAACAAAACGGCGATGAGCCGGTGGCGAAACAGAATGTCTCCCGATAACCTGGCGATAGGCCATTTCTGCCGATATGTGTTTGCAGCAGAGAGCGACCTGCCACTCTCTCTGAGCAAACATCGGCAAAATAAAAATCTTTCTAAACAACTTTTACTCATAGTGTACATGTGAAGGGGGTCTCCGGAGTAGAACAGCATTGATTTCAGGTCCGGGGACCCCCTGCTTCCAGAGATACAGGCCCCTTTATGAGGTATCGGTATCCCTCTTCATTTAAATGTCCCGTTCACATGACCGCGAAATGTAAACAAAGCAGAGGGATACCGGTACCCCATAAAGGGGCCTGTATCTCGGAAAGCAGGGGGTCCCCAGACCTAAAACCAAAGCGGTTCAGCTCCGGAGACCCTCTGCACATCTACACTATGAGTAAAACTTACATATCAATAAACAATCATTCCTTACCTTAGCGGCTATCCGCTATGGTAATTAAGCAGCCTCAATGTATTTTTAATAATATTGTGCGGGAGCAGGGGGTCCCCTGAGCTGAACCGCATTGATTTGTGGCTCATGGACCCCCTGCTTCCTGAGTTACAGGCCCCGGTATGGAGCATCGGGTGCCAGTGTCGCCGCCATCTTTATAGAGCCCACGCCGCGTCTTGGACGCTATAAAGATGGCGGCGACACTGTCACCCGATGCCCCATACCAGGGCCTGTAACTCGGGAAGCAGGGGGTCTCTGAGGCACAAATCAATGCGGTTCAGCTCAGGAGACCCCCTGCTCCCACACAATATTATTAAAATACAGAAATGCTGCTTCATTACCATAGCAGATAGCCGCTAAGGCAATGAAGGGGTTAATGCATAATAGCATGTTTATTGGGGAAAATTGCCCGCAATAAACATTGCAATAAACAACATACACTCCCTATGCCCCCCAAAACCCCTATACCCCCATTACATATATCAAATTTTTGGGATGCACAGCAATGATACAATAGGCCGGCGGTGACCCTCGGGTGTTCCCTGCAGGCCTGCAGTACCAATTCTGTGCCCCCCCAAAAAAATCCAACAACACAAATACTTAACAATAAATACACCCCCCCTAAAACATACAATACAGTAATGGGCAAAATTACTATTATCCATTTAAAATACATAAAGAACAATAAATACATTAAAAACATATTGCACTCACCCTTGTCCGGCTGCCACGATGAAGGCCATCCTCATCTTCATCACCATCCATGCCCCCCTACGCTGCTGCAAAACATAAGCAAGAATAAAAACAGCCAATGTAATGTCCCCTAACCCCTTAATTACCATAGCGGTTATTAACCGCTACAGTCATTAAGGGCTTAACCCACCCTCACCCACCACTCGGGATGCCTACATACCCTCCCACAGTAACCCCCCACCCCGTGAGGCCTAACCACCCTCACCCACTACCCACAAGAGAGGCCTACCCACATACCCTTGGGGCCAATACCCCCTCCCCCCACCCACAGTACCCACAATAAAAACAATACACTGCCCCACAATAAACATCATTCTATTTATTAAATACATAACCCACTCCCTGTGCCCCCCCATAAATACATGCTTATTCTTTTACATACAGGGTTCATACCCCAGCCCCACGTGAGTCCCTGGTGGGCCTGACGGGTCACCTCACAGACCTAGAGGTTACCAGCATCATGTTTCACACAGGGTCTGGAGGCCTGTTGGTGGGTCCCACCAGGCGCCATGGCCCACCAGGTGGTCTCCGCAGGTCACCGTGGGCCACAATTTGGTCCCCACGGTAGGCCCACGGATGTCAGGGGACCCCGAGTCACACCCACAGGTGTCTGAGGGGCCTTGGGTGGTTCCCACGGGGGTCTGGGGACCCACGGGTGGTCCCTGCCTGTCCGCGGTGCCCCCGCAGATGTGGGGCCACCGGTTCTTCCCCGCAGGTGTCCCCCGTGGACCCACCAGCCTGATACCCGTGAGAAGTCCGAGGATACCGCAGGTGGTCTCCAGAGGTCTCTCGCAGAACAAAAGGAACCAACCCTGTATGTAAAAAAAAATGACTGTAGCGGTTAATAACTAATTATTTAGTGTGGGGCTGTTGTGTGTGTAATTTTTTTTATTGTGGGTAGCGGGGGTGGGTGAAGGAGGTATTTGGCCCCAACGGTGGTTTGTTTAGGGCTTGCGGGGTGGTAGTGGGAGGGCTTAAACCCTTCATGACCGTAGCGGTATTAACCGCTACAGTCATGAAGGGGTTAAGTGCAACCGCAAACCCCCCCCGCGAGCCCTAAACAAGCAACAAGGGCCAAATACCACCTTCACCCACCCCCGCTACCCACAATAAACCTGGCACGGCTGGTTAACCCCTTCATTAGCGGTTAGCCGCTAAGGTAATGAAGTGGCCTTTAAATGCATTTTTCCTGCCTCGGATGCATGCCAGGGGGCTCCGGTGCGGGTATCAGCTCCAGACAGACAATCACAGACAGGAAAAAGGCCTGATTTTTTCTAAGTGTCAACCTTTCCGATGCTTATACAGTACACCACCAGCCCGCCAACTTTAGTTGGCGGGCTTGATTGGAATTCAAGTCTCAATTCTAGAGTGCCGATCAGCAGCGAAAAGCTGATCGGGGCTACTAGAATACAGCCGATGTCAAAAAGTGCCGAAAACTGGCTTATCGGCACCCGCATGCCGATAAGTTTTTATCAAGAACAAAAATTGCAGATTTTGACGACTTTCGGCGCTTACTGAATCGGGAAGCTATTTTTGGCGAGAAAATGGCGATAAAAGTATTTTCGGTGCTTACTGCATAGAGCCCATAGTCCGTTGGTCTGGGGGTGGTAAGGGGTCGTGCGCTGGTGCTTCACCCCGCAAGCATCCCAGAAACACTGAAGCAATTCACTCATAAATTGCGACCCCTGATCGGTTAGGATCTCACTAGGGAAACCTATCCTAGAAAAAATTGTTAGCAAGGCTTTAGCTACTGCCCTAGCATCAATGGTGGCAAGCGCTACTGCCTCAGGGTACCGGGTGGCAAAGTCCACCACCGTGAGGATGTAGCGCTTCCCTGACCAGCTGGGAACCATGAGGGGTCCCACGAGGTCCATGGTTACCCGCTGAAATGGTTCCCCTATTACCAGTAACTGGTTCAGGGGTGCCTTCACGCGGTCACTCGTCTTACCTACTCGCTGGCAGGCATCACAGGACCGGCAGAATTCTGCCACTGCACTTTTTGCCCCTGGCCAGTAGTAACGCAACAACAGCCGGGCTCGAGTCTGAGCGACCCCCAGATGCCCCGCTAGTGGAATGGAGTGGGCTACCTACAACAACTGTTTCCTATACTCCCGGGGTACCACTAGCTGTTTCTTCCCTGTCCATACCTCATCTAACCCTATTGTCCTTGCTCTCTATTCAGGAGCCCGCGGTGCCACAAGAAGTAATCAGACCCGTCACTTGACTTAGACTCGGAAACCCGAAGTTTCATGCCCTCTAAGCTGGGGTCTGATCGCACCACATCCCTAAACTGGGTATCTAATTCTGACCACCCTCCGTTCATACCTAAGTCAGGGGGACAGGGAAGAGGGACAGGGAACAGTAAGTCAGTGTCAGAATGCGACTTCGTCTGGCTTACCTGTCTGGTCCCCGCAGAGACTGCTGGAACCGTAGGTCCCAAATGCAGGGGGACAGGGGCTGGTTCTGCTGCCATCCTTGATGACTGGCTCCTGGTGATCGCTGCAACAGGGGCCAGCTCAGTTGTAAAAACACAGGTAACATGCCCCAGGTTGTTACCAAGTAAGATCTCGGCATCCAACCCAGGCAAAAACCCCACCTCCCTCATGCCACGTCCGGCACCCCAGTCCAAAAACACCCGGGCAACTTGGAGTGACCGTGGTCCTCCGTCTGGCATTGTGAATTGCATCCCAGTGCCCTGGATCAAGTCCTCTGGCTGCACAATATCAGGGCGAACCAGAGTCACGGTGGCACCGGAGTCTAGCAAGCCATCTGCCTGCCGGTCTCTGATGGTCACCCTCCGCAGATGCTTCTGCCGGACATCGTTGGGCTGAATCCCAACTGGAGCAACCTGATGTCTCCCGATCTCCACTGCTGGTCCTGAGGTGGCAAGTGCAGATTCTCCACTGGACATCCCTCTGTGGGCTGGTTCCACGGCTGTACTTGGCTCCTCTGTGTGTGCCAGTTGCATACGTGCGACCGGCCACACAGCTGGTGATCGTTGCCCCTGAGGGGGCCCCTTGAACCGGTCCCGGTCCAGACAGTCTGGCCTGAGATGACCGACCTTATTGCAGGTAAAACACTGCCTCTCATGTTTGAACTCTGCAGCGTTGGGTGCGTTGCGTTGACTGCTGCTGCAGGTTTGTATGTCCATTGAGGGGTCATTTTAGCTCCCTTGGCCACGTGGGCCGTTCCTTTGGGAGCTGCCGCTTCATCCATTGCAGCCCTGCTGGCCACATATTCATCTGCCATCTTCGCAGCCTTCTCATAGGTCTGAGGTTTGTGGTCAAAGACCCATGCCCTCACATCCGATGGGAGCTGCTGCAGTAGCTGCTCTTGAAAGAACAAGTCCAGTAGGGTATGGAATTTTGTAACCTCATTTCCCTCCACCCATTGAGTCCCGTGTAAGGCCATACGGCTGGCATAGTCACTGAATGACTCCCCGGGGAGTACTCCCCCCATCCGGAACTTGCCCCTGTATGCTTTTGGGGTCAGGGCGTACAGGGTCAGCAGTTTACTTTTCATATGACCGTAGTCATTGGCATCCACACATGGAATACCCTGCACAGTCCTCTTGGCTTTGCCAGATAACAGTGGTCGCAGTCTGACCACCCAGTCCCTCCTTGGAATTCGGAACCGGGAACACTGCTTCTTTAAGTCATTAAGAAAAGCTTCGAGGGCATCTGTGCCATCCACGAACTTGCTGAAGCTATGGTGGTCCACCTGGGGAAGCTCCTGCTCCCCGTTTACAAGGTGAGAGTGGTGGACTCTTCCGAGCGCTGCTGTCAGGAGCTGTACTCGCTCCGCAGTGCTAACCCCCGCTCCCCATAAAGCAAGAAGTGCAGTGAGCCCAGGGACGGCCCGTTTGGCATCCGCCACTGCTACCTCGTCCACATTCCCTGGCGCCAAGCCACCCACATCCAGGGGGTCACCAGCATTCTCCTCATTTCCTTGCAACCCCGGAGCTGGAGGGACCTCCTGCACTTCGGGTTGAAAAGTGTCCGCTGTCACAGCAGATACGGTTAGAAGCCCATCTGGTGGGACCATTCGGTCCTCATGATGCTCCAAATCCTCCTCCAGCTGTGGCTTTGACCGCCCATCTGTCGGTAAGCCATATCCCGCACATCTCTCCACGATCTTCTCTCGGTCCCAGGATCAGAACCTTCCTGAGCAGTTGCTCATGATGCTATCGAGGTATGGGTAAAGGCACAGTGAAGTATCTCGTGCTCTTTAGAAGCGTGTGTAAGTTGTCACTTGTCTGGGGAGCTTGCAAGCCATGAGGTCCCCCACTATACTACAGAATCCCGCAGGAGACTATAGTATAGGTTCAATCAGTATCACACACGCTGCCACCAGTTAAAATAAGCCTGTCATGGTGGACCAGAACTTATCAACACTTTTTATATTTTTGGGATTCTCGATTGAACACGAAAAGGAGGCAAAATAAATTGTCATTTATTTCCTTGATAGACAAACACACGACAGCCTCAGAATACACTTAACACAACACTTACTGGGATAGGGAAACTAAATAAAATGTCCTTTGCAAGAAAGCGCAAGAAATGCAGTCTCTGATTTAAAGTCCGTTTGGCTAGATCGCAAGTTGCCGATCTAATATCTCCGCCAAATGAGGAAAGTGCGTAATAGTTCATAAGACTTAATTCGGGAGTCACCAGGGCTAAGGAATTCCAGAGTTTTGGGTGAATCCTTGGTTGCGATGTTATTAACCCCCTGCGTCCTGGAACCGCTACCGCTGTACTCGAACAGAATCTTGTGCAAAGTTTGGTTACGTCATGAATCACACTGGGGATAGCTTGGCGGGCAGGTTTATAGGGTTCAGAAAATGATCCAGAATGGCCATCAAAGGAGTTCCCATTAGTTTGCACACAGCTCAATTATAACATCTTTATAAGGAAACAGAATACCAAGCCATATGGGAAACCAGGAGGTTTAAAAACACAAAACAAAAAATTATTTCTTATTTTACCTAACTCTTCTAATTATAAACCACAATATAGTTTATAACATTTTCTTGTATATACATAAAATCATCTAAAAGAAATAGCGCTGGAGTATGTAATTATATTATATGCTTATCACTGTATTCAGACGTGTGCATATAATCTATAGACATACATAAACTCAGTACGTCATTATGGCCTCATAGGTACAAATATGCCAGCTGTATGTCTATATGTAGCCAGGTGTATAGACTTTGGTATAGTTGTCAATAGTCAGAGGCCATTCATATACCCGACAGTTCCCAAATGTATCGCCACAAGCTATGCAGATATATCTACTGCGTCATTTGTACTACCCAAAATTGGGTTAGGTAACCTGTTTAATTAGTTTGCATTGCGCTCAGTACGCATATATTGTCAGGGTTGCCCACATCGTTCATACAACCGTTCAACTACAGTGTATCCGTTGTTGCCTCATACTCCGTCTCAAACTCCAAAAAAGAAACCGGCTGACGTCATCAGTCTGTGCGTCGCCTGACACCCGACGATCGTTTCGCGCCTCTTGGTGCTTCTTCAAGGGGGGAGGAGCGTACCTTCACGCCTAGGATGTAAGGTTTTTATACCCTCCTGGGGGCAGGATAGGGGGCGTGGACGCGCTTCTAAGTGTCCCTTATTGGTTTAGCTCCCGCAGTCTGGATATCAGACACTTGTAATAGCGTTTAATAAGTAGCTAACGTTGGTTACTTATAATGAATAGTGTATGCCCATAACCATATCAGAATGCAGATATCAAAATATTGGTATTTAATCCCCGGTTATTATCGATGGAATCTATTATGATTTACTACAATTATGTGACTAAAACATTATGATTATAAAAAGCACCAGCAGAATGGAATCATTTACAGACACTCATCTGTATTGGTCTATGTTAGGGTGTAGGAGTGACAACTCACTGGGTAGACAGCCCTTAAGGTCAATATGGACTGTCTATCCATTTAGTATATTTAAACTAACTAGATGTACACTGTCAAGACGCTGTTGTTAAATAAATGGGGAATATATAAATCCTTCATTTAACCCCATGGGGCTGAGTGTCTTTAGAGTGTATATCCATTTAGTCCGCATAGTCAACATAGATGTCAGATGAAAAATTTAAAATACAAAAATACATAAAAAATGACCAGTCATTGTGACCAAAAACATAAACATATATCAAATTGTTTCTTGTTGGTATATTAATGACAGGTCACTGACACATGAAATCTATACTCCTTGAGCTTATTAAAGCAAAAATCATTCACTTGTATATTATCACAGACCCAGATGAATGGGATAGGAAAATCAAAAGACTCTGACAGGATAATTCGAACATTTAAAACATTTTGCACATATTATTTATAACTTTATCTCATCATAATGTGGCAGACCCGCAGAGGCTTTACTAACCACTACAAGGACTTACACGTGAGTGTCCCATATTCAAACCTCATAGTGCTCGCGGTGAGCCGGTTGGGGGGAATGATTATATGTTTCTTCATATTACACTAAGGTTGTGTATCGCCTGGGTCTAGAAGACTTACTTTATCTTTCACCAGCAGGACTATGCTATATTCTGAGCGCCTGGAGGGTTAATCAGATGATTCACCCGTTTGTATGACTTGTGTTAAAGATTGGTTAGAGGCCTAGCTTCCAGCCCTCAGATAGGGACTGCTGAATGTTAGTCAGTCCCCTACATGGGGTTAGGCCTGGTTGCTGATATGAATCCTGTTTACTGTTTAAAACTGATGGCTAATAAAGCCTAATCTTATTTCTCCGAAAAACGTCTCCGGTGTTTTACCCTCAGTGCACATCTCCTAAAGGCCTAACTCCACAAATAGGGTGCTAAGCTTTAGAACGCCTTTCCTCCCGTTCACTGTGAATAGGACTAAAGCTTAGCACCTTCTGTGGCTCTGGGTCAGTGTGTGGTAACACAGGGAAGATGTATTTGTATTTTATTTACATTGATTTCTTGCATATTAATTAATTCTGTGGGAGCTTAATTGCTTCATCTTGTACAACAGTAAGTAGTTACAGTCCTGTCGCTATTTGCAACACCTTTAATACAGAGCCATCAATCATTCCAGCAACCTGTGAGTTATTTGGGAGGAATCAGCCTCTAAATGTGCCCAGACCTATGTGTTCCTCCTGAGGGCGATACACGCCTGTCACCGCTCCCCGGAGAGTTTATAAAGAGTGAGGTGCACAGTGCAAAGAGCAGCCAGTCCTGAGACAGCAGCAGAGAGGAGACAGGCACCTGAAACTCACAGGTAACAGTGCACCTCTACACACACAGCACCTCTACACACACAGCACCTCTACACACACAGCACCTCTACACACACAGCACCTCTACACACACAGCACCTCTACACACACAGCACCTCTACACACACAGCACCTCTACACACACAGCACCTCTACACACACAGCACCTCTACATACACACAGCACCTCTACACACACAGCACCTCTACACACACAGCACCTCTACACACACAGCACCTCTACATACACACAGCACCTCTACACACACAGCACCTCTACACACACAGCACCTCTACACACACAGCACCTCTACATACACACAGCACCTCTACACACACAGCACCTCTACACACACAGCACCTCTACACACACAGCACCTCTACACACACACAGCACCTCTACTCACACACAGCACCTCTACACACACAGCACCTCTACACACACAGCACCTCTACACACACAGCACCTCTACACACACAGCACCTCTACACACACAGCACCTCTACACACACAGCACCTCTACACACACAGCACCTCTACACACACAGCACCTCTACACACACAGCACCTCTACACACACAGCACCTCTACATACACACAGCACCTCTACACACACAGCACCTCTACACACACAGCACCTCTACACACACAGCACCTCTACACACACACAGCACCTCTACTCACACACAGCACCTCTACACACACAGCACCTCTACACACACAGCACCTCTACATACACACAGCACCTCTACATACACACAGCACCTCTACATACACACAGCACCTCTACATACACAGCACCTGTACATACACACAGCACCTCTACATACACACTGTACCTCTACATACACAGCACATGAACATAAACAGCGCCTCTACATACACACAGCACCTCTACATACACACAGCGCCTCTACATACACACAGCGCCTCTACATACACAGCACATCTACATAAACAGCGCCTCTACATACACACAGCACCTCTACATACACACAGCACCTCTACATACACACAGCACCTCTACATACACAGCACATCTACATAAACAGCACCTCTACACACACACTGCACCTCTACATACACAGCACATCTACATACTGCACCGACACACTTTATTCGAGCAAATACCCGGTATGTACCTGGCAGATACCTGGAATGCGCCGCTCCTCACCTCTGACAAGCCCCGTTGCATTTGCCTTCCCAGCCTGGGTTCATGCCTGGCTGATGGGCGGCTGATCTGTTAAATGATAATGATTAGGATTTAATAGGCTGCAATGCTTCGCGTGTCTACCAGATGGCATAAATTCATGAATTGTAATGCAGTATATATATATGTACTGTGCAGTATTGCAGCCAGCAGGAATATAATGCTTCAATCCCTGCTGGAAAATAACTCAATGCACTCGGGCAGAAAACAGTCACAAACCTCAATACACCCGGGTATACCCGAATTCGTGGGACTAGCCGAGCTCGAATAAAGTGTGTCGCCAGTGTACACACAGCACCTCTACATACACACAGCGCCTCTACATACACACAGCACCTCTACATACACACAGCGCCTCTACATACACACAGCACCTCTACATACACACAGCGCCTCTACATACACACAGCACCTCTACATACACACAGCACCTCTACATACACACAGCACCTCTACATACACACAGCACCTCTACATACACAGCACCTCTACATACACACAGCACCTCTACACACACACAGCACCTCTACATACACAGCACCTCTACATACACAGCGCCTCTACATACACACAGCACCTCTACACACACAGCACCTCTACATAAACAGCACCTCTACATAAACAGCACCTCTACATACACACACAGCGCCTCTACATACACACAGCATCTCTACATACACAGCACCTCTACATACACAGCACCTCTACATACACACAGCGCCTCTACATACACACAGCACCTCTACATACACAGCGCCTCTACATACACAGCAGCTCTACATACACACAGAGCTTCTACATACTTACAGCACCTCTACATACACACACAGCACCTCTACATACGCACAGCACCTCTACATACACAGCACCTCCATATACACAGCGTGCCTCTACATACTAACAGCGCCTCTACATACAAACAGCACCTCTACATACACAGCACCTCTACATACACAGCACCTCTACATACACACAGCGCCTCTACATACACACAGCGCCTCTACATACACAACACCTCTACATACACAGCACCTCTACATACACACAGCGCCTCTACATACACACAGCACCTCTACATACACACAGCACCACTACATACACACAGCACCTCTACATACACACAGCGCCTCTACATACACACAGCACCTCTACATACACACAGCACCACTACATACACACAGCACCTCTACATACACACAGCGCCTCTAAATACACAGCACCTCTACATACTGTACACACAGCGCCTCTACATACACGATGCGCCTTTATATACACAGTGCGCCTCTATATACACAGTGCGTATCTACATACACACAGCGCCTCTACATACACACAGCGCCTCTACATACACACAGCGCCTCTACATACACACAGCGCCTCTACATACACACAGCGCCTCTACATACAAACAGCACCTCTACATACACACAGCACCTTTACATACACACAGCACCTTTACATACACACAGCACCTCTACATACACACAGCACCTTTACATACACAGCATTGCTACATACACAGCACAACTCTACATACACACAGCACCTCTACATACACAGCATTGCTACATACACAGCACCTCTACATACACACAGCACCTCTACATACACAGCATTGCTACATACATAGCACACCTCTACATACAAAGCTTCTATACATACAAATGTATAGTGTCAGGCAAAGAACTACTCATATGCTTTATTGAGGAGGTGTTTTTTAAGATGGGTCTTAATGGTGGATAGAAAGGGTTCTAGTTTGGTACTGACGGGAAGGTCATTCCAGAGGTGCGGGGCAGTCAGTGAGAAAGGTTTTACCCTCAGTGCACATCCCCTACAGGCCTAAATCCACAGTAGGGTGCTAAGCTTTAGAACGCCTTTCCTCCCGTTCACTGTGAATAGGACTAATGCTTACTAAGCACCTTCTGTGCCTCTGGGCCAGTGTGTGGTAACACAGGGAAGATGTATTTGCATTTTATTGACATTGATGTCTTGCATATTAATGAATTCTGTGGGAGCTTAATTGCATCATCTTGGAATACAGTAAGTAGTTACAGTCTTGTTGCTAATTGCAACACCTTTAATACAGAGCCATCAATCATTCCAGCAACGTGTGGGCTATTTGGGAGGAATCAGCCATTATCTATATGTGCCCAGACCTATGTGTTCCTCCTGAGGGCGATACACGCCTGTCACCGCTCCCCGGAGAGTTTATAAATGTGAGGACCACAGTGCCAAGAGCAGGCAGTCCTGAGACAGCGTCAGAGAGGAGACAGGCACCTGAAACTCACAGGTAACATAGCACCTGTACATACACACAGCGCCTCTACATACACAGCACCTCTACATACACAGAGCATCTCTACACACACACAGCACCTATACACACACACACAGCACGTATACACACACCCAGCACCTGTACACACATACAGCACCTCTACACACACACACACACAGCACGTATACTCACACCCAGCACCTGTACACACATACAGCACCTCTACATACACAGCACCTGTACACACATACAGCATCTCTACACACACAGCACTTCTACATACACAGCACCTGTACACACATACAGCACCTCAACATACACAGCAGCTCTATACACACAGCGCCACTACATACACACAGCGCCTCTACATACACACGGTGACTCTACATACACACAGTGCCTCTCTACATACACACAGCGCCTCTACATACACAGCGCCTCTACATACACACAGCATCTCTACATACACACAGCGCCTCTACATACACACAGTGCCTCTACACACACAGCAACTCTACACACACAGCACCTCTAAACACACAGCACCTCTACACACACAGCACCTCTACACACAGCACCTCTACATACACACAGCACCTCTACATACACACAGCACCTCTACATACACACAGCGCCTCTACATACACACAGCGCCTCTACACACACACACAGCACCTCTACATACACAGCACCTATATATACACACAGCACCTCTACATACACACTGCACCTCTACATACACACAGCGCCTCTACATACACAGCACCTCTACATACACACAGCACTTCTAAATACACACAGCACCTATACATACACACAGCGCCTCTACATACACACAGCGCCTCTACATACACAGCGCCTCTACATACACACAGCACCTCTACATACACAGAGCGCCTCTACATACACACAGCGCCTCTACATACACACAGCGCCTCTACATACACACAGCGCCTCTACATACACACAGCGCCTCTACATACACAGCGCCTCTACATACACTTCAGGGAAGAAGTAGTTAATTCTACGAAACTAGTTGGATGTAACATTCTATTGCCTTATATCTGCTTACATTGGGCTTTGTCTATGTATTGGCCTGTCCTGTTTTTATTTCATCCTGTGTGCTGTTTTGGACACTTGTGAGAGACTTTGTAAGACTGTTCAGACTTCCCTATTGAATCCACCACTGCTGTGTAGACAGTGACGTCATTACACAGCGTCCCGCGACGGAGCGGCATCGTGGCACGCTGAGGGCACCCCAGCAAGCTGCGTTTTAACCTCTGTGCAGAGGATACACCTGCCGAGGTACAGGAGCAGCTTCATATCGGCCAGGAAGCAGGAGCGATTTCACCGAGCCCCAGTACCAGCTGCTGAACCTGGCTGCATGAAGGGAAATCCCCTTGGGAGTGAAAAGACTGACGTCCTGCCCCAGAATCAACTGAGCTGCATCAGCAGAGGGAAGCAAGCACCCGATTCTACAGTTAACAGCTGCCGAGTGGTAAACAGTGTGATACACACTACATGCCTTTTACCAACTTTTTTCATGTACGCAGATATATTACCCCCTTTTTAATTCTATAATATATTGTTGAATTTGCTTCACTATTTGGCGTTGTGCGCTGTTTTCTTTTGTTTACATACACACAGCGCCTTTACATACACACAGCGCCTCTACATACACACAGCGCCTTTACACACCATTATCTAGCTACTTACCATTTACCCCCTGCCTGGAGTTTAACATTTGCCCTATACTCAGGGCATTATACCCTAGCAGGAAGAATATTTTACTCACTGTTTATCCACATGTGCCTCTGTCTCTTCGCTGGGGATTTTAATTCCACTATATATATTGTCACGCCTTTCGTCGAGTGTTACATACACAAATAAAGTTTATTATTTTATTTTAATACCTATGTCATGTTTCCGGATAGCCTCTCTCTTACTACCTCACTATGAATATATATTATAAATCTTTATGGAGGTGGATTTACACTCTGATCTATTAACGTGTTGCACATACAGTATGTTATATCCCATCATAAACTTTGAGTGAAATTTTTGGGGCAACAGTGACGCCTTGTGGTCACTGTTCTAGTGTTTGTCTGGTATTGTTTCCCCTGTGCACCTAATACTGCATTCCATTAATTCCGTTCAGCTTGTGTTACCATGGTAATACTAGTAAACATTGAACAATAAAATAATAAAACAAATATAATACTGTAGATAATAATTTATATATAACAAATCAACGTTTAATATGCACAATTAAATGATTACAGCTGATAATCTAAAAATAGAACATATTGCTAGCACTATCGCTAACAAACACAAAACCACAGCAAACTCTTTTTGGGAACCCCTGAGCCCCACAAAATATATATATATATATGTATATATGTATATGTATATATGTATATATATATATATATATGTATATATATATATATATATATATATATATATATATATATATATATATATTATATATATATGTGTCGAAATGGAGTGCTATTGAGCGTGACATATGTATACAACAAATGACAGAGAAGCCCAAAGCTACATCCAACATGACAGAAACAGACAGTAAAATACTTATATATTCTCTTGAAATAGAGTCATTTAGTTTAACCCTTTGGCCAAAGCGTTGTAAGCTTGCGAGCCACGACAAGGCAGACACCCGTTCGCAAGTTCTAACACTACCAGATAAAATTCTAATATACCTCTATTAGGATTAAAATTCTCATTTACCTTTATTAGGAGGGAGAAAGACCACATTTGATCTATATCCAGCAGAATGAAAATACCTACTTACTTGGGAAGTGGGGAGGGGCGGGCTTAAAACCTGGGAAGGAGGAGCCACTAACCTCCACCAGCTGGAACAGCTGAGAATGGGTTAACAAAACACAAAACCCAGCAAGATCTTTTTGGGAACCCCTGAGCCCCCACAAAATATGTATATAAGTGTCAAAATGGAGTGCTATTGAGCGTGGCATATGTATACCAGATAAAATACTAATATACCTGTATTAGGATTAAAATTCTCATTTACCTCTATTAGGAGGGAGAAAGACCAATAACACGGTACCATGCCTGTAGGCATATATATCTATATATATATATATATATATATATATCTATATATATATATATATATATATATATATATATATATATATATATATATATATAGATATATATATATATATATATAGATAGATAGATAGATAGATAGATATCTTTTGAATAAAAAAATGGTCTGCATTGGAGGGGCTCAAGGGCTTATGACACTTTGGCCAAAGAGTTAAACTATAAGACCTTTTTATTCAAAAGATATATATATATATATATATATATATATATATATATATATATATGGGCACTGTACCGTGTATTTGTGTCAGTGGAGGTAGCACTGGGCTCTGTCTGTGTTTCATGTTCTGTCTCTGGTTTTAAATATATATTGCCATGCTAAGTAGCACTCCTCTTTGACACTTATACGCGTATATATATATTGTGGTTATTTTGGGGGTTCAATATGAGTTTATAGGGGTTCTGTATGTTAAGCTTTTGTTCTGTATTCTGTTCATTGTACAATATATAGGCATTAAGGAAGAGGAAATATTCTTCTGCTTCAGTAACACCCCCCTTCTCAATATGACCCTTTCCTGTGGGAGAATACAGATCGAGTTATAGCTCGGTCGCCTTTGGTAAATCCCCTCGGGAAACGTACTTGCTCAGATCTCTTCAGGAACACAGATGTGCTGCAGCTCCTCCTAATCTCTGTCCTCTGTCACTCAACCTCACCCCCCTCACTCTCCCTGCTCCATTCTCCCGCAGTATAGACACAAACTAAATGCTAACTAACTCATTTATAAAGGTGTCTTTGTGTGTGTATGTGTATGTGTGTGCGTATATATATTTAACATAACTGTTATATATTTATTGCTATATCAAATAACCTTCCTCTCATGATTGCCCTATTCTGTACCACTGGATTCATAAAAGTGTAACCACTCAGAGTGGATTGTAATGTATACAAATATCAATTACAAAAAGATGATTCTTTTTTGTAAAACATTAATATTTTTATAAGTTACAAGACCCTGTGTGTGAGTGCCTACACATTTGTGATACATGCTAGATACTAATCCTCCTGAATTTCATTGGTCATGCACCCGTGGGCACGTATACCATGGCACTGTGAGTGCTCCTCTTCCCCTCCCCCCCTCCCCCCACTCTCCCCTCAAAAAACTTTTCCCCAAAATGTCTATGTTGGCTGGACTTGCTCTGGCCTGATACAATCCTCTCTCTCACCCCACACAATTCTCATTCCCTCACCAGCTTTCCATTCTTCTCATGCCTGTTAATCCCCTTTACATTCTCTCTCACCCCTTCATCCTCTCTCACTCCCCCCAAATCCCCAGTTAAAATTCCTAACCTGGCTGAAGAGGCCCTCCCTGGCACTGGAAGTTCTCACTTTCTTCCAGGTCGCCGAGGTTGGAGTGGTGGTGAGTCTTCCTCTGCCTCAGACGCCGCTGCCCTCCTCCTCTGCAGTGCACGTTTCCTCTCTGCGACTGTTCTGCCCCCGCGAGTCACACTGCCACTATTACTCACCTCATCCTCTGTCCCCCCCCCCCAAATGTGCCACCTTAGACTGCCTAGTGGTTGCACCGGCCCTGTCTCCTCACCAACCTCTCCCCACGTGCTCCTCACCTCACCCCTCTCTCACTCCCTCCCAACCTTTTTTATTTTGTCCTCAACCTTCTCTCTCACTCCTCTCTCACTCCCTTCTCTCTCTCACCCCCTCCCCATTTCACCCCTCCATTCTTTTTCGCCCACTCCCTCTCACCCCACCTCATCCCTCTCACCCCACCCCATCCCTCTCACCCCCTCCCTCTGAACCCCAAACCTCTCTCTCATCCCCCACCCCTCTCTCTCCCTCCCCTATCCCCCTCCTCTCTCTCTATCTCTCCCTCTTCCTCACCCCCTTCCCTCTCTCCCCATACCCTCTCACCCCCACCCCTCTCTCTCCCTATCTCTCCCTCCCCGCTCTCTTACACCCCTCCCCCATCTCTCTCGCCCACATCCTCTCTCACCCCCACCCCTCTCTCTCCTCCCATCCCTTACCCTGAATAGTGATGGCTATAATCACTCCTTAACTATTAACCCTTTCCCTCCTGCCTCGATCCTAGTGTATGTGTTGGTGTAGACACTGAAATGGGAAATATACACATTTACAGGGGAATACACATTTGGGTGCTGAAGCAGGGTAAAAACACATTACTGGACCGCAGTCCAGTTAACCCCTTGCTTCCAAAGTGAGAGCAGGGGGTGGCCAAATGGGATGTAACCCTTTTAATACCGGGCCAAACCCCCTCTCCCATGACACTCATGTCCTCAGGAATCTAGGGGGATTCCTGGGTACATGTTTCAGGTAACCCGTAACACTGGCCCCCTTCTACCCAAACACACCCGACAACATTTTACCGTAAAATCACCCCTGAGACTCACGCCCTGCGAATCTCCGCTGGTTAGCACCCCTGAGACTCACACCCTGCACATCTCCGCTGGTTAGCACCCCTGAGACTCACGCCCTGCACATCTCCGCTGGTTATCACTCCTGGAACAGTAAAAATGCACATACACCTTTATTATACAATCAGTTATATACCACAATTAGGTTGAAGAGCTGACACTCACAATTCCCCAATATTGCTCAGGGGCACCCAACCAGGCATAATACCTTTATTTATGCCTGGGTACCCCCTCACCATCACAGGCACATAGACCATGGCACCATGAGTGCTCCTACCAAAAAACATTATGCCACTGGCTTCAGACATGTCCTCTGTCTCCTGGGGAAGCAGAGGTCTCAGGGAGGCATCTATATAACACACACTCTCTCTCTCTCCACACATAGGATCGCTGGTAGCTGTAGGAAGCCATGCTTCTCCTCTGTACCTTCCTCACCCTCTGCCTCAGCGCAGTACACAGCCAGTTCCCCAGAGCCTGCACCACAGATGAAGCTATAAGGAGCAAGAGCTGCTGCCCGGCCTGGGAGGATGGAAGCCCCTGTGGTTCCCGCTCAGGGAGGGGTATATGTCGGAACAGGGTGGTATTTGTCCCATTTGCAGCTGGTCAAGTCCTCCAGCCTGAAGATGACCGCCTGGGCTGGCCCCTACACTATTATGACAAAACATGTGAATGCAATGGAAACTACAGCGGTTTCAACTGCGGTGACTGCAGATCCGGCTACATTGGAGAGGAATGTGATCGGAAAAAGACTGTGGTTCGGAGAGATATCCGGGAGCTGTCGTTACTGGAGAGGAAAAGATTCTTTAGTTATTTGGCACTAGCAAAGACCACAAAGAGCAAAGACTTTGTTGTCCTGACCACTGGAGACAGACTGCACCGAGACACGTATCGCTTTGTGGATGCTACCATCTATAATGTCTTTGCCTGGATTCATTACTACTCTGTGAAGGCAATCATGATGGACAACGACTTTGATGACTCACGTAACTATGCCCATCAAGGCCCTGCTTTTCCTGGCTGGTATCGTCGGGTTCTCCTCTTTTTAGAGAGACAAATCCAGCTTTTGACCGGTGATGAAGACTTTGCTCTTCCATATTATGATTGGCGAGGAGAGAAGAACTGCTCAATCTGTACTAACGACTTCATGGGAGATAACGATGTGCAGGGGATCGTTGACCCATATTCCTACTTTGCTTCTTGGGGTGTGAGTGATGTTTTATTTCTAATTCCCAACTTCAAACAGAAATGGCAAAAAATAGAAATAAAGAAAGAGATTAAAAATGTGGTCCGCTGCTAGGTAAATAAACCAGTTAGAGGTTTGAATATAACCTCCTAATATCTAAAGAGCAAATCTAGATGTGGTAAAGTACATATATCATCTACATCTTGTATTTTGGTGTTAGATTAATTTTATTCTTCTCGTGTTTTAGTGTTGGATTATTTTCATTATTCTAGTGTTAGATTAATTTTAGTATTCTGGTGTTTTGGATTTTTAGTTCTTTTATTGTTCTGGTGTCTAGGTGCTTGGGTATTTCTTTTATTGCTGTGTATTTTTGGTGATGTTTTTTTTTTAGGTTGCCCATTGACTGCTATAGTGGCTCATCATGCCCATAATATATGGGCATGATGTACCTCTGTGCAAATCAATGGGTAGAGGGTAGGGATATTTGCCCCAGGGTGGGTAGTAAGGCCTCCCGGGCGGGTAGCAGTGGAGGTAGGTTAACCCCTTAATTACTTTAACGATTATTAACCACTACGGTGATTTAGGGGTTTGGGGCCATTAGATTTTATTTTTTATTGTTGTGTTCATGCAAACGGATGACATGGACACGGAGAAGGGTGATGAGGACAGCCTTCATCCTGGGAGGGGTAAGTGCAAGTTTTATTTACTTTATGCTGCTGACTAATGTTTTAATTTGATTGGGCAAATGAGCTATAATCCAGATCTGGATAATAGTTATTTCACAAATTACTGCACTGTATGTGTTGGGGGGCTGTTGGGGGTAGAGTAGGTGGGTATTAGGGTCATTGCATTAATGTTTTTTGGGGGGGTAGAGGGATTGGGTGAAGGGGGTGTTTAGGCCTACTGGGTGGGTAGCGCGAGTGGTGAACATCTTCATTACCATAGTGGTTCCCACCGCTATGGTAATGAAGGGGTTAACCACTCCTGCAACCTTCCCGGCAGGCCTAACCACCCACCATGGGGCAACTACCCCATTCATCCACCCCCAATAAACAGGCTATTCTCATTTAGCTAGCCGCTAGCCTCTAGCTGCTAGCCGCAAGGGTAATGAAGCTGTTTTAACTAAAATTGTAATACTAGTGTGCGTGAGCAGGGGGTCTCCGAAGAAGAACTGTATTGATTTCAGGTCCAGGGACCCCCTGCTTCCCGAGATATAGGCCCCAATATGGGGTGCTGGTATCCCCATGCAATGTTTAAATGTCCTGCGTTACGTGACCGGGTCATTTAAATGCATAGGAGATACCGACACCCCATATCAGGGCTTGTATCTTGGGAAGCAGGGGGACCCCGTACCTGAAATTAATGCAGTTCTGCTCTGGAGACTACCTGCTCACGCACTCTAGTATTACAATTTTAATAAAAATGCCGCGATTGCCTGTGAGAGCTGTGCAGGGAGAGGCAGCTCTATCTGTGCAGGGAGATGCAGCTCTCTCTGTGCAGGGAGATGCGGCTCTCTCTGTGCAGGGAGATGCAGCTCTCTCTGTGCAGGGAGATGCAGCTCTCTCTGTGCAGGGAGATGCATCTCTGTCTGTGCAGGGAGATCACCTGTAAGAGCTGTGCAGGGAGATGTGACTCTCTCTGAGCAGGGAGATCGCCTGTGAGATCTGTGCAGGGAGAGGTGGCTTTCTCTGTGCAGGGAGATCGCCTGTAAGAGCTGTGCAGGGAGAGGCGGCTCTCTCTGTGCAGGGAGATGCGGCTCTCTCTGTGCAGGGAGATCGCCTGTGAGATCTGTGCTGGGAGAGGTGGCTCTCTCTGTGCAGGGAGATCGCCTGTAAGAGCTGTGCAGGGAGAGGCGGCTCTCTCTGTGCAGGGAGATGCGGCTCTCTCTGTGCAGGGAGAGGCAGCTCTCTCTGTGCAGGGAGATCGCCTGTGAGAGCTGTGAAGGGAGTGGCGGCTTTCTCTGTGCAGGGAGATCGCCTGTGAGAGCTGTGCAGGGAGAGGCAGCTCTCTCTCTGTGCAGGGAGATCGCCTGTGAGATCTGTGCAGGGAGAGGCGGCTCTCTCTGTGCAGGTAGAGGCGGCTTCTCTCTGTGCAGGGAGATCTCCTGTAAGAGCTGAGCAGGGAGATACGGCTCTCTCCATGCAGGGAGATGCGGCTCTCTCTGTGCAGGGAGATCGCCTGTAAGAGCTGTGCAGGGAGATCGCCTGTAAGAGCTGTGCGGGGAGAAGCGGATCTCTCTGTGCAGGGAGATCGCCTGTAAGAGCTGTGCAGGGAGATTGAGCTCTCTCTGTGCAGGGAGATCGCCTGTAAGAGCTGTGCAGGGAGATGCAGCTCTCTCTGTGCAGGGAGATCGCCTGTGAGAGCTGTGCAGGGAGAGGCGGCTCTCTCTGTGCAGGGAGATCGCCTGTGAGAGCTGTGCAGGGAGATGCGGCTCTCTCTGTGCAGGGAGATCGCCTCTAAGAGCTGTGCAGGGAGATGCGGCTCTCTCTGTGCAGGGAGATCGCCTGTAAGAGCTGTGCAGGGAGATGCAGCTCTCTCTGTGCAGGGAGATCGCCTGTAAGAGCTGTGCAGGGAGATGCAGCTCTCTCTGTGCAGGGAGATCGCCTGTGAGAGCTGTGCAGGGAGATGCATCTCTCTCTGTGCAGGGAAATGCGGCTCTCTCTGTGCAGGGAGATGCATCTCTGTCTGTGCAGGGAGATCGCCTGTAAGAGCAGTACAGAGAGATGTGGATCTCTCTGTGCAGGGAGAGGCGGCTCTCTCTATGCAGGGAGATGCGGTTCTCTCTGTGCAGGGAGATGCAACTCTCTCTGAGCAGGGAGATGCGGCTCTCTCTGTGCAGGGAGAGGCAGCTCTCTCTATGCAGGGAGATGCGGTTCTCTCTGTGCAGGGAGATGCAACTCTGTCTGTGCAGGGAGATCGCCTGTAAGAGCTGTGCAGGGAGAGGCGGCTCTCTCTGTGCAGGGAGATCGCCTGTAAGAGCTGTGCAGGGAGATGCAGCTCTCTCTGTGCAGGTAGATCGCCTGTGAGAGCTGTGCAGGGAGAGGCGGCTCTCTCTGTGCAGAGCTGTGCAGGGAGTGGCAGCTCTCTCTGTGCAGGGAGATCGCCTGTAAGAGCTGTGCAGGGAGTGGCGGCTCTCTGTGCAGGAAGATGCGGCTCTCTCTGTGCAGGGAGATGCGGCTCTCTCTGTGCATGGAGATGCGGCTCTCTTTGTGCAGGGAGATCGCCTGTAAGAGCTGTGCGGGGAGAGGCGGCTCTTTCTGTGCAGGGAGATCGCCTGTAAGAGCTGTGCGGGGAGAGACGGCTCTCTCTGTGCAGGGAGATCTCCTGTGAGATCTGTGCAGGGAGATGCAGCTCTCTCTGTGCAGGGAGATCGCCTGTAAGAGCTGTGCAGGGGGATGCGGCTCTCTCTGTGCAGGGAGATCGCCTGTAAGAGCTGTGCGGGGAGAGGTGGCTCTTTCTGTGCAGGGAGATCGCCTGTAAGAGCTGTGCGGGGAGAGACGGCTCTCTCTGTGCAGGGAGATCTCCTGTGAGATCTGTGCAGGGAGATGCAGCTCTCTCTGTGCAGGGAGATCGCCTGTAAGAGCTGTGCAGGGGGATGCGGCTCTCTCTGTGCAGGGAGATCGCCTGTAAGAGCTGTGCGGGGAGAGGCGGCTCTTTCTGTGCAGGGAGATCGCCTGTAAGAGCTGTGCGGGGAGAGACGGCTCTCTCTGTGCAGGGAGATCTCCTGTGAGATCTGTGCAGGGAGATGCAGCTCTCTCTGTGCAGGGAGATCGCCTGTAAGAGCTGTGCAGGGGGATGCGGCTCTCTCTGTGCAGGGAGATCGCCTGTAAGAGCTGTGCGGGGAGAGACGGCTCTCTCTGTGCAGGGAGATCGCCTGTAAGAGCTGTGCGGGGAGAGGCGGCTCTCTCTGTGCAGGGAGATCGCCTGTAAGAGCTGTGCAGGGAGATGCGGCTCTCTCTGTGCAGGGAGATCGCCTGTAAGAGCTGTGCGGGGAGAGGCGGCTCTTTCTGTGCAGGGAGATCGCCTGTAAGAGCTGTGCGGGGAGAGACGACTCTCTCTGTGCAGGGAGATCTCCTGTGAGATCTGTGCGGGGAGAGACGGCTCTCTCTGTGCAGGGAGATCTCCTGTGAGATCTGTGCAGGGAGAGGCGGCTCTCTCTGTGCAGAGAGATCGCCTGTGATAGCTGTGCAGGGAGTGGCAGCTCTCTCTGTGCAGGGAGATCGCCTGTAAGAGCTGTGCAGGGAGTGGCGGCTCTCTGTGCAGGGAGATGCGGCTCTCTCTGTGCAGGGAGATGCGGCTCTCTCTGTGCATGGAGATGCGGCTCTCTCTGTGCAGGGAGATCGCCTGTAAGAGCTGTGCGGGGAGAGGCGGCTCTTTCTGTGCAGGGAGATCGCCTGTAAGAGCTGTGCGGGGAGAGACGGCTCTCTCTGTGCAGGGAGATCTCCTGTGAGATCTGTGCAGGGAGATGCAGCTCTCTCTGTGCAGGGAGATCGCCTGTAAGAGCTGTGCAGGGGGATGCGGCTCTCTCTGTGCAGGGAGATCGCCTGTAAGAGCTGTGCGGGGAGAGGCGGCTCTTTCTGTGCAGGGAGATCGCCTGTAAGAGCTGTGCGGGGAGAGACGGCTCTCTCTGTGCAGGGAGATCTCCTGTGAGATCTGTGCAGGGAGATGCAGCTCTCTCTGTGCAGGGAGATCGCCTGTAAGAGCTGTGCAGGGGGATGCGGCTTTCTCTGTGCAGGGAGATCGCCTGTAAGAGCTGTGCGGGGAGAGGCGGCTCTCTCTGTGCAGGGAGATCGCCTGTAAGAGCTGTGCGGGGAGAGACGGCTCTCTCTGTGCAGGGAGATCGCCTGTAAGAGCTGTGCGGGGAGAGGCGGCTCTTTCTGTGCAGGGAGATCGCCTGTAAGAGCTGTGCAGGGAGAGAAGGCTCTCTCTGTGCAGAGAGATCGCCTGTGAGAGCTGTGCAGGGAGTGGCAGCTCTCTCTGTGCAGGGAGATCGCCTGTAAGAGCTGTGCAGGGAGTGGCGGCTCTCTGTGCAGGGAGATGCGGCTCTCTCTGTGCATGGAGATGCGGCTCTCTCTGTGCAGGGAGATCGCCTGTAAGAGCTGTGCGGGGAGAGGCGGCTCTTTCTGTGCAGGGAGATCGCCTGTAAGAGCTGTGCGGGGAGAGACGGCTCTCTCTGTGCAGGGAGAACTCCTGTGAGATCTGTGCAGGGAGATGCAGCTCTCTCTGTGCAGGGAGATCGCCTGTAAGAGCTGTGCAGGGGGATGCGGCTCTCTCTGTGCAGGGAGATCGCCTGTAAGAGCTGTGCAGGGAGTGGCGGCTCTCTGTGCAGGGAGATGCGGCTCTCTCTGTGCAGGGAGATGCGGCTCTCTCTGTGCATGGAGATGCGGCTCTCTCTGTGCAGGGAGATCGCCTGTAAGAGCTGTGCGGGGAGAGGCGGCTCTTTCTGTGCAGGGAGATCGCCTGTAAGAGCTGTGCGGGGAGAGACGGCTCTCTCTGTGCAGGGAGATCTCCTGTGAGATCTGTGCAGGGAGATGCAGCTCTCTCTGTGCAGGGAGATCGCCTGTAAGAGCTGTGCAGGGGGATGCGGCTCTCTCTGTGCAGGGAGATCGCCTGTAAGAGCTGTGCGGGGAGAGGCGGCTCTTTCTGTGCAGGGAGATCGCCTGTAAGAGCTGTGCGGGGAGAGACGGCTCTCTCTGTGCAGGGAGATCTCCTGTGAGATCTGTGCAGGGAGATGCAGCTCTCTCTGTGCAGGGAGATCGCCTGTAAGAGCTGTGCAGGGGGATGCGGCTCTCTCTGTGCAGGGAGATCGCCTGTAAGAGCTGTGCGGGGAGAGGCGGCTCTTTCTGTGCAGGGAGATCTCCTGTGAGATCTGTGCAGGGAGATGCAGCTCTCTCTGTGCAGGGAGATCGCCTGTAAGAGCTGTGCAGGGGGATGCAGCTCTCTCTGTGCAGGGAGATCGCCTGTAAGAGCTGTGCGGGGAGAGGCGGCTCTCTCTGTGCAGGGAGATCGCCTGTAAGAGCTGTGCGGGGAGAGACGGCTCTCTCTGTGCAGGGAGATCGCCTGTAAGAGCTGTGCGGGGAGAGACGGCTTTCTCTGTGCAGGGAGATCGCCTGTAAGAGCAGTGCCGGGGGATGCGGCTCTCTCTGTGCAGGGAGATCGCCTGTAAGAGCTGTGCGGGGAGAGGCGGCTCTTTCTGTGCAGGGAGATCGCCTGTAAGAGCTGTGCGGGGAGAGACGGCTCTCTCTGTGCAGGGAGATCTCCTGTGAGATCTGTGCAGGGAGAGGCGGCTCTCTCTGTGCAGAGAGATCGCCTGTGAGAGCTGTGCAGGGAGTGGCAGCTCTCTCTGTGCAGGGAGATCGCCTGTAAGAGCTGTGCAGGGAGTGGCGGCTCTCTGTGCAGGGAGATGCGGCTCTCTCTGTGCAGGGAGATGCGGCTCTCTCTGTGCATGGAGATGCGGCTCTCTCTGTGCAGGGAGATCGCCTGTAAGAGCTGTGCGGGGAGAGGCGGCTCTTTCTGTGCAGGGAGATCGCCTGTAAGAGCTGTGCGGGGAGAGACGGCTCTCTCTGTGCAGGGAGATCTCCTGTGAAATCTGTGCATGGAGATGCGGCTCTCTCTGTGCAGGGAGATCGCCTGTAAGAGCTGTGCGGGGAGAGGCGGCTCTTTCTGTGCAGGGAGATCGCCTGTAAGAGCTGTGCGGGGAGAGACGGCTCTCTCTGTGCAGGGAGATCTCCTGTGAAATCTGTGCAGGGAGATGCAGCTCTCTCTGTGCAGGGAGATCGCCTGTAAGAGCTGTGCGGGGAGAGGCGGCTCTTTCTGTGCAGGGAGATCGCCTGTAAGAGCTGTGCGGGGAGAGACGGCTCTCTCTGTGCAGGGAGATCGCCTGTAAGAGCTGTGCAGGGAGAGGCGGCTCTCTCTGTGCAGGGAGAGGCGGCTCTCTCTGAGCAGGGAGATCTCCTGTGAGATCTGTGCAGGGAGATGCAGCTCTCTCTGTGCAGGGAGATCGCCTGTAAGAGCTGTGCGGGGAGAGGCGGCTCTTTCTGTGCAGGGAGATCGCCTGTAAGAGCTGTGCGGGGAGAGACGGCTCTCTCTGTGCAGGGAGATCGCCTGTAAGAGCTGTGCAGGGAGAGGCGGCTCTCTCTGTGCAGGGAGAGGCGGCTCTCTCTGAGCAGGGAGATCTCCTGTGAGATCTGTGCAGGGAGATGCAGCTCTCTCTGTGCAGGGAGATCGCCTGTAAGAGCTGTGCAGGGAGATGCGGCTCTCTCTGTGCAGGGAGATGCGGCTCTCTCTGTGCAGCTCAGATTGCGAGAAATTCGTAGGGGAGGAGAATTTAGAACAAATCTCAGATGACTTTTCACTACGCGGAACGGTTCTGGCATTTTCCTACCTCACGGTTTGAGATGGGTTCATTTTCATTCTGAATACCGTGATAACGCAACTGACAAAGCGTTCGGCAGGAACATACCAAACCTTGCAATGTAGCCTCCAATTCATCAAAACTACTAGAATAGACCCCATAGTGTTACGTCCTGAATACATCAGGTGGCAAGTTGATACATATTATATATAATGTATCAATCTGAGTACAGATTAAAAAGGAGGTAGTTTAATAAATCAACATAAATCCTGTAACATATAAAAACATTAAACATGAGGGTCAAAAAATGTGGCGTGTGGCTGACAGCGTATAATAAAAATATAGGTGTAGGGTCTGAGGAAGGAACTGGATTGTCCTGAGTCGTTACTGCTTTCTTATTGTGTGATAATGGGGGAGGGGAAAGTGGATGGACTGGGCGCTTCCCAAGTGATAATAAGTAAAATAGTGTTATAAGTGAAACACAGAATATACACAAATACACCTTACACCAAAATAGTGAATTACAAATAAAAAAGTGTAAATCGCAGCTCAACTTCCTCTGATGAGACAGTTCCAAGTCCCAGGATATGGAGTTTTCTTTGCTTGGAGATGAGGAGGTATATAGAAAAGAAAATATATATATATATATAGTGCAGACTATAATTACTGCTTATGTTCTTTCTTATTGCTCTGATGTACTAAATACAGCACCAGTTTTTTTTAACTCCATTTAAAGCCCCCTGTGTGCCACCTCTATCTCCAGTTTCAACTACATGGCTGACGCAGGGCGTTTATTTTCCTGATCCCGGCTGGGAATGTTCAGTATACGGGTGTAACCCTTAAATCGGTGTCACTGATTCGGGATAGCCTACATGTGAGCACGGAGCCCCGGGGTAGATAGAAATTTGCTCTATGCAGGTTGTCTGAGGCAAATAAAAAGTAAGGTATAACTGCTGCGATGCCTTACTATTGGTTGGCTTAACCTACTGTAGTGCCCACGGTTATTCTAACACAAACCAGTGGCAATCGCCAAAAAGACCCAGGTACATGCTGGGTACATGCCTTAAACTTGTCTTAAACTAGACCCAGCATTTCTGCAGACAGACTAATGGCCCATCAGATTAACAGCAGGGGTCCCTGGCAGTCCCATTCAAACTGAATGGGACTGCCAGGGACCCCTGCTGTGTTAATCCTATGGGTCATTAGTCAATGCAGAAATGCCTTAAACTTGCCTTAAACTAGCCAGGTTACACCCAGCACATACCCAGGATGTAGCCGGGCTAGTTTAAGGCAAGCCTCAGAATACTCGTCTGTAGGTATACATGATTACTCACAAGATGACAAATATCAATGTATGAATAGATGGTTGTTTCCTGTCAGTATACAGACTTGCTCATGTACGTATAATTGAGATTTTAGCAAAGTAACAAATACCTGACTTTTACAGGCTGTG
This sequence comes from Ascaphus truei, assembly GCF_040206685.1. Taxonomy (NCBI): domain Eukaryota; kingdom Metazoa; phylum Chordata; class Amphibia; order Anura; family Ascaphidae; genus Ascaphus; species Ascaphus truei. Next base: position 491,202,085 of record NC_134484.1, read on the forward strand.
TCTCTGTTTTCCCTTAATAAATAGAATGGAGGAGGTGGTGAGGGCACATATGGAATAGATATATAAAGATATACAGTATGACACAATGTTAGTCAGGCAATGTACAATACATAAACCGCTGTCCAAGACTGTAACAGCCCTGCAGGGAGCAAAACTTCACCCAGGGATCAGGGGATGGGTATATAGGTTTATAAACATATACTCACACGGCCGTGTGTGAGCCCCTTCCTAGGAAATGGTATCTTTTCAGGGATCTTCAGTTCACAGAGTGTTAGCCCACGATCACAGATCTTGTTCCTTGTCCCATATGCCGTCCCAGCGAGGGTAATATAGACGGCAAGTTAAAATAATATACGTTTTATTACATAAAAAAGTAAACATGGACTCACATAATAGATACAACACTTCCGCTCCTAGCAGCCGCCTGGATCTGGTCTGACGTGGCGTTCTCCAGCTTCTGCGTCCAGTAGCCGGACCGCGACAGGCAGACACGTGACAGCTACGGTGGCTTTCAGTGTATAAGCCTCCTGCACACCGCCGACCAGGAATAACGCGTTTCGGAAATAATTCCTTCTTCAGATTCCTGTTGGCTGTGTGCGCTCCGCTTCTTCTTATACCCTGTGCGATGTGCTTCACATTATTTTGGGTTATAGCAAATAGGCAACAGGAGAATTACCTTCTCTGTGTCTTCTCCTGTTCCTCAGGCCATCTGCAGCGGGTATAACTACGATGATGCCTACTGTCCAGTGGTTAATGATGAACCACAGATGGAGAAGCTGCACAGGAAACCTGGTACCGACCCTCTGGCTAACAGACTGCCCTCATTCCAAGATGTGGAGGACACACTCAAGTGGAGAGACTTTGACAGACCCCCGTATGACGGCACAGCAACACGAAGCTTCCGTAATGCCCTTGAAGGTTGAATTTTTTTTATTTGAATTCTGAATCTATTGGTATTTATGTGTTAGGATTAACCGATGTTTATATAAATTATGCAGATATTTCCCTTGAACATTTGGAATATGTGGAAACTCACCAATTTCAATCAATAGTAAAAATGTCTGAGTGTGTCATGGATTTTTACATCCAACTAATGTTTCTACCAGCTCGTACTGTATACTGGTCAATCAGTTTATCCGTTGTATTCCTGTCCCTATATTACCTTCCTTTATAAACCTACTTAGAACAGCAAAGAGGCAAGAACCCAACTAAAGCACTCACTACCCTAAATGCAGTATGAAAAAATGAAAACTTATATCTTTAATGTTTATCTGATTAAAATAATGAGGTTTAAAATTCAAGGAAGGACACACATATATAACCCAAAGTTCAGTGCATGTGACACTCCGGATTATAATATGATATGAACAATTGAGGGGAATTAGATCAAGTGTTAAATTGAGGGAGCTGGTATGCAGTATTCCCTGTGTGGGAGTTCTTGGGTTAAAGCAGAGATGAGGAGGTGGTGTAGAAACCTGCCTATATAGAGCGGGTGTAGCCCATGGAAATCAGGGCTAAGTGCACTAATTGCTGGCAGTAGATAGAACAGCTGACAGATACCAGAAAACGGTGTGGCTGATTGTGTATGCCTGTGCACATATTCATGAATGTGCTCAACCGTCAGGTACAGTGCTTATACATGAACTCGTGAAGTAGTGAGATATGAAATATATCCCTAGGTAAAGGTACAACTACTAAGGTACTACTGCTCTGGTGCTGCTGTGTGGCAATAAGTTTACCTAGTGTTCATATAATAAATGAACTCAACCGTGCATGCCAGATCCGGTAAACCCAACAACCACTATCCTCACCGTCTGCCCACCGAGTGAACTCCGAAACTCTAGCCCAGTCTGAGAGGGTGTGCAGGCGCTAGGTCTGGCAGCTGCTCACTCTGCGAGGTAAGAGGCTGCCAGGTCAGTGCTGACCGTGCATGTGAAAGGTGCCGACGCACGCGTTTCGCGTGAGAAACGCTTTCTCAAGGCTTCAATGAGAGGGGGAGGTCCCATAGGTACAATCTGGATATTTATATGCTCAGATGTGTTTCAATTGGTTACTCAGCTCACCCTTGTTGCCAGCCCATGTAGTGCTCATGTTAATACTTCTATTGCTCATCCTACGTTATGATGAGTGGCCCCAGGGCATATAATGATAATAGCACAGTAATGGAATGCAGCAGCATATAGCTAATGATATTATACTGCTGCACATGAATGTTCAAGCTGTGTGTGTGAATACATAGAGCTTAAAAGGAACAAAGTGCTGCGATAGGGGGTCTTTATTATACTCCTCGACCCCTGAAGTGGAAGTGTTAATAACACTTCAATGAATGATTATTATTTATTTATTTATTTTATTTATTTATAAAATATTTTACCAGGAAGTAATACATTGAGAGTTACCTCTCGTTTTCAAGTATGTCCTGGGCACAGAGTAAAACAAATAATACATGGTTACAGATACAGTTACATAAGTGAACAGGGTATACATTATATACAAGACATTGTGTGCACAGTTAAAGAAAATATATATTATGAGCGTATGAAACAGTTACAGACCAGGTTAAAGTGTGAGACAGCCTTAGATTTGAAAGAACTTAAACTGGTGTTGGATGTGAGAGTCTCTGGTAGGTTGATTATGGGTGAGTTAATAATTTTATTCATAATCAGATATACATACTGGTCCACTGTGCATAAGACTCACAGTAATCGGACTAAGGGTTGATGAATAGTCACTCCTTAATGATATATATGCATGCAACATAGTTTTTAATGTCAGGAATTGACCAACCCCTGCAGTCAGTGTTGCAGCAGGTTATGCTGTATATTAAACATGTTCACAATACTGAAAACTGAACCGGGCTAGAATGAGGAATCTAACATTTCATAATGGCCAATAGGGGACCAGGAGAGTGATATGAGATAAATAGCTCAAGCCACCCCATGGAGTATGTGTGTATGTCCTACACCACATTATCTCAAATGAATGGAGTAAACAGGAATCCTTCATTTAGACCCTTGGGTGACAATGTTTGGAGTGTATATATCCACTTAGCCTCTTTCTGCAATACAGCAGTGTCCCAGTCCCCATGCCTTTGGTCCATAGAGAACTGATCTATTCCAATAAACTTAATTATGTTCTGATCACCTTGGTGGACATTGTTGATGTGTCTTGCTAAAGGTTTGTCGGTCTTATTGCGTATGGTGCCAATATGTTCAAGCACCCTTTGTTTAAGGGGGCGCCTGGTCTTACCTACATAGATCTTCCCACATTCGCATATTCCTTGATATATTATGCCCGAACTTTGGCAATTTATAAATTTGCGAATGTTGTAGGTTCTCGTGCCATTCCAGTTAGAGAATTCCTTGGTGACAAGCATGTGCTTGCATGCCTTGCACCTACCACATTTAAATGACCCCTGTGGTTTTGGGGGGAGCCAGGTCCTAGGTGCATCTTCGTTGAAATGGCTATGGACTAAGACATTTCTCAGATTTTTTGCCTTACTACTGACCAATAGACGGATGGTCATGTAGAAATTCACTGATATGAGTGTCGGCCTTCAGTATATGCCAGTGTTTTTGAATGATATCTCTGGCATGTTGCCACTGTGTGTTATATGTGCCGACAAATCGTACCACTTTATCGCTTGGCATTTGTATGCAATCTTGTAACAAGGATCTACGTGATGTATATTTGGCCCTTTTAAAGGTCAATTTCACTGTTCGTCTACTGTTGCCACGTTCATAAAACCTTTTGTTTTTTGTTCCACTTGAATCTCAAATTCAATATTGCTGCTACAGTTTCTTTATAAACCTACTGACAGTAATAGTGAGAGCTGGGATCCAGTGACTGGGATGGGATCAGTATTTATTTATTTATAAAATATTTTACAAGGATGTAAAACATCGAGAGTTACCTCTCGTTTTCACGTATGTCCTGGGCACAGAGTTATGATGACAAATAATACATGGTTACAAATACAGTTACATAAATGATCAGGATATACATTATATATGTAAGGGTGTGTTAGATACCTTATGTGTGCGCGCGAAGGGAGTACGGCAGGTTCCGCGACGGCACGTTAGTACAGGGTGCCGCCCTGTTATTGCGCAACGTTGCCGAGGGCACTAACAAAGTGGAAAGGTCGCGCATGCGCAATGGAAGCGCGCGAACGACGGCACAATAAGGGAAAGGCTCCGTTAATGGACTACAACTCCCGTGAGCTCTGGATCAGTTATCTGACGCTAGGAGCCAATGAGAAGGCTGGGATTAGGGAAGGAGGAACAGGAAGCGTGGGGGAGAGACCACGCTAGGCAGAGGAGATCGGGACAGAGCTGAAGGAGGTAGTGTGAGTGCAGGGGGTCCGTGACCTGCCTGCATAGGCCAGCTATTCCCCTCAGGCCCATAGGAGCATTCCCTGAGTCACAGTAGGCTGCTGTACTGCAGGGACGCCCGGTAGTGGAAGGGATTGTCACCTTAGTTAGGGACAACGCACGGAGTTGTGGCCGGTTGCAGCCATCTGGAATCAGACGGCTGGACACCGCGACATCCGGAGGTCAAGGGCCGGCAGCAACGGATCCTTTGTGAAGAGGTACCGGTCACCGCCATGACCGGAAGGTACAGTGTAACGACAAGTGCACCAACACCGGTCATCAGGCGCTGATCCCGCCTTAGGAGTAACTCTGTAGTGACACTAGCAAGTGGCTAGGGACTGAGCATATACTACATAATACTCTACAAGGACAACACTCTATAAGAGCGTGGCGGAGCCACTGTTGTACAGGACAATATTCCCTAGAGGTGTGGCCGAGCCACTATAGTATAAGGACCCTAACGTTATAACGGTGTTAGGTATTGCGGCCAGTATTAACGTTATGATATATGTACATGTTATGTGTGATGTTATATAGAGGATAAGGTACGACTGCATATGCATAGTAAAACTTGGTTGCACGCACTGTATGGTATGTTTCTTGCTCAGGGCAATCTTGCATAACGGGGATCCTGGGCAAGTGGAGGCGCTGCGCTAGAATCGTTACCCCAGGCTCCCAGCTAGCGGAGGCTCAGATCTCCTGGAGCCGCAGGTTGTGTACAGTACCAGTAGTCCCTTTGGAAGGCGTCAGAAAAAGGGCTACATTTGGAGGCGCTGCTGAGATCTTAGACCTGGGGTGCCCCATATATTTTTTTTCTCAATTGTGCAACGAGTTTTATTCATCATGTCTGTGCCCTCGCCGCTCGAGGTGCGCAAGTGGGCCCAGCGGCATGAAATCCCCCTGACACGTGCTTTCAGCCTGGGACATGTTCCCGCCGTTCTCTCCCTAGGCACTGTGACTGACCATGTCAGGAAACTTCCACTCATGGACACTGCCCGAGTGCAAGATCACTTTTACGACCGGGACCAGATGTGGCGCAGAATATTATATGTCACTGAGCAGGACATATGCCCCAAAGCTCTGCCCTTAGTACTATTGCTACCTGAGGCCCCCGGCGTACACTGTCCAATAGTGCAAGTGGATTCCACCGAGCCACTGGCCGCTACCACCCCACAGAGGGGGTATCCCAACTCGTTAGGCGCCGTCACTAGCGGCTCTGACCGCACCCCTGAAAACAGTTTGAACCCTTGATGGCCTGCTGCAATGGGCCTGGGCACTTCGTTCACCCCCTCCGCCATGAGGCCCGCACTAAGTAGAATCAGTATGTCAAGATTAGATACCTACTCCCCAGCAGGGGGTAGCCTACTGGATAATGCCTCTATCCCTGTGCTTGCAGAAGCCATCCACCACTCCACACAGTCCCACCACTACCGGAAGTTAAAGGTGTTCTCAGGTGACAAACCCACGCCTCAGGGAGAAGTTGGATTTGAAGAGTGGCTGGATCACACGGAACAGGTACTGCCTAAATGGTCCTGCACTGACGCCATCTGGAGGCAGCGTATCGTTGAATGTCTACGACCCCCAGCGTCCCACATGGTGCACTGCTATCGGGACGATCACCTGGACGCTGATGCGGCGGACCTCATTTACTGCCTTACCAAGACCTATGGGGTCCCTGTGGATGCCTATGCCCTGATGGCCAAGTTCCATGCTCTGGCTCAGAAAGAGGGAGAAATGGTGTCCGACTTCCTTAGACGTCTGCATCTGGATCTGTGGACTCTGGTGAGAAAGGGCGTGGTACCGAAGGTGGATGCCGACGGACTGCGCACTACCCAGCTACTGAGGGGGCTCCTGCCCCTGCATCCGGTGTCCGTATGTGTCAGCGGCTGCCTAATACCCGGACAAGCCTTGGCGTTTAATGACCTAATGGACCGAGTCCAAGCGCATGAGACTGTGCTGTTGGGGCGTGACTTAACCCCAGGGAAGAAGGCGTCGGGTGGGAACAAGGACACCAAAAAGTCGGAAGCGAAAGCCGAGGCATCCGAGAGCGGGGACCCCGACAAAGAGGATTCGGGGGCGCCGACAGCTGCCCGGCACCGCCCTGTGTCGGGGCGAAACTCGCCTCCCGAGCGAAATGATACCTACCTCAGTCAAATCCAGTGTTATGCTTGCGTAAAGATGGGACACCTTCGGGCACGCTGACCCTCCCTACGGAGAACGGCGTCTCGACCGGCCCAGTCTATGCCGTGTACTCCCCAGGACGGCGGAGCCGGGGCCCAGCCTTCAACGAATAATCGGATCGGACCCGCTGCCATCGTTCGGGTAGTAATTGAAGGTATCTATGCTTCGGCATTGATGGATACGGGGTCTCAGGTGACCATAGTGTATCGGCCCTTCTACGACCAACACTTACACCAGCTGCCGCTGTTATCTGCTGATTCTTTACGGTTGAGAGGGTTGAGTCCCAAAGATTAACCCATCGATGGAGTGGTGAAGGTACATCTGGACATCCCCCAGCTGAACACCGGTAAGCACCACCCCATGGAAGTGGAAGCCTTAGAGTGTCCCGAACCACAAGACCACCCCAGTGCCCCGATAATCATGGGGACCAACACCGACATTGTGCAATCGGTAATCCGCATGTACTTACAAGAAGCGGGCGAAGCCCCGCTGCTGGCCCTTGCTACGTGTCCGGCACTACAAGAGGCTTGCGGTAAAATCGCGACTGAAGAGGAGCATGGAATGCTGTACAGTCAAGAGTGGAGACTGACTCAGATTCCTCCCGGGGAAGGGAGAATGATGATCGCGGCCTGCCACTACCCGGATAGACGTCCGGAAGATCAGCTCTTCTCATTGGAGAGCACAACACGGGATGATCAGTGGCTGGGCTACGAAATATTAGCTTCCGTAAAGAAATGGCCGGGAAAAATTCCGAACAGACCCTGGGAGACATGAACCCGCAAGAATGCCTAGTGTACTTGGATGACATTATAGTGTTCGGGAAAACCTTGGAGGAGCACGAGGAGCGGTTAATGAAGGTGTTGGATCGACTTCAGAACTTCGTGACATACGTGGGCCACATTGTATCAGCTGAAGGGATTTCCACCGACCCAGGGAAGATAGAGGCCATAGTGAATTGGCCCAGGCCCAGTAACGTCCAAGAACTGCGATCCTTCCTGGGGTTCTGTCTCTATTAGCGGCGTTTCGTGGAGGGTTACTCAAGCAAAGCTAAACTCCTGAATAACCTTTTAAAGATCTATCCTGAGGATACGGGCTGGAAAAGTGTCACGGCGCAAACGCCCTTTGGAGAAAAGTGGACCCCTGCTTGTGAGCAAGCATTCCTGAAACTGAAAGCCAGTCTAACGCAGGCCCCAGTACTGGCCTATGCTGACCCTGATCGCGAATACGTGCTACACGTGAATGCCAGTTTTAGCGGACTATGAGCAGTGCTGCACCAGAAACACGACACAGGGCTCCGCCCCGTGGCGTACGCGAGTCAAAGCTTGACCCCAAGTGAACAGAACTATCCTGTCCACAAACTGGAGATCCTAGCCCTCAAATGGGCAGTAGTGGACAAGTTACACGATTAGTTGTATGGGGTACAGTTTGAAGTGCGTACAGACAATAATCCAATGACATACATTAACACGTCCGCCAAATTAGATGCGACCGGTCACCGGTGGTTGGCGGCGCTGGCCAACTACCGTTTCAACCTCAAGTATAAACCAGGGCCCACCAACGTGGGGGCCGATGCTTTGTCACGAAGACCGGGGCTCCCGCCTGTCTTGGATGAGGAGGCCTGGGAAGAGATTCCGGGGCCTGGTATACATGCTCTATGCTCCACCGCCGCCGTAGTCGACAATCAGATCGCATTCTCGGAGCTAAGAGTAGCCGATTCATTAGGGTGTCAATCCCGTGCTGTTCCTCGGGCTTACCGAGGCTGGGAAGGAATGAATATTACAGAAGACAAAATTATCTCCTGGAACAAGCTAGTGCAGCATCAAATTCAAGACCCAGTGGTAGAATTAGCTCGCCAGGCCCTGCAGCAAGGAAAACCTTCTATTCTTAAGCAAGCCCCCAGAGAGTTGGTGAAACTCTTGTTAAATGAGTTCAGAAAATTTGAACTGGACAATTGCCTCCTGTATCGGGTCATACCCTACCATAATCATCCCGACCGGCGACAGCTATTCCTGCCCACGATTCTGCGGAATATGGTCCTCAGGGCCCTACACGATGATCATGGCCATCTAGGTGTCGACAAAACATTCGGGTTAATTCGGGACCGATTCTACTGGCCGAAGATGAGAGAATCCGTGGAATTTCATTGCCGACAGTGTACCCGCTGCATACAGAGGAAGACTCTCCCCACTCGAGCCACCCCCATGGCGCATTTGAAAAGCTCTGGCCCCATGGATTTGGTGTGCATGGACTTCTTATGCATCGAGCCAGACTCCCGGGGCATCGGTAATGTACTAGTGATTACGGACCACTACACAAGATACGCCCAAGCATTCCCCACCAAGGATCAACGAGCGGTGACTGTGGCTAGAGTATTATGGGAAAAATACTTCATTCATTATGGATTACCGAACCGGCTACATTCGGATCAAGGCCGAGATTTCGAGAGCACTCTCATTAGAGAACTGCTGAAGTTGTTAAATATAACTAAGTCACGAACGACTACGTACCACCCGGAAGGGGATGCTATGCCTGAACGGTTCAACCGCACGCTACTTGACATGCTGGGAACACTAACAGGCTCTCAGAAGACGGAGTGGAGCAAGCATGTGGAGACACTGGTGCATGCATATAACTGTACCCGCCACGAGTCTACAGGGTACACTCCATACTTCTTGATGTTTGGAAGGGAAGCTAGACTACCTGTGGACGTGCGAATGCGTATATCTACCGATGGGGTATCAAACCGGACGCATTTCCGATATGTACAGAGACTACAAGACAGTCTACAGCAGGCGTATAAATTAGCGGAGAAAACGGCGGCGCAATTAAATGCAAGCAACAAGAGACACTATGATCACAAGGTGAGGCATAAAGAGATTCGCCCGGGGGATGCTGTCCTTCTACGTAATTTAGGCGTTCCTGGGAAGCACAAATTGGCTGATCGGTGGAGAGATGGGGTGTATGAGGTTGAATCACAGATGCCTGGCCTCCCGGTGTACCGCATCAAGGATTCAGAAGGCCGTGTAAAGGTATGGCATAGGAATCATCTGCTCCCCATACCTCAAGTAGGGGACAACGAATTGGAAGTGCCCACTGTTTCAATAGATGGAGAAGATGAAAATACAGAGGCTGGCCCAGAGACTGTAATAAACGCCACCTCTGAGAATCTGATGGAGGGAACCTCTCAAAGGGGCCTTCCGACCGCGGGGGCATCTCCCGAAGGAGCTACGGGTAAAGAGCCCCTTGGTCCAACGACAGATACGCTGACTCCAGTGAGCCAGCCGTTAGACCCGCAGAGCCCGTGCTTTGTGCCACAAAAAGACTTTGTAGATCTAATGAACCCCTCAAGGGCAGAATTGGAAATGCCAACTGAGACTTGCTACTCTCCAGAGGAGGTAGCTGAAGAACAGCCTCGCCGAAGCCAAAGAACTGGTCAATCTCCAATGAGGATGGCTTACGATCAATTCGGGGCACCCCATTATGAGGCTCAGCAGTGGGCTCGCCGCAGAGTACAGTCGGTAGTGGTAATGTTCACTGAACTGTGCAATTTAATATAGAGCCTAAGTTATATGTACTGTGTTGCGTTAATCTGTATATAAGTTATGTAGGTGTAGCCCAAGCGGGGACGTTGGATTCTGCGGGGGGGAGAATGTAAGGGTGTGTTAGATACCTTATGTGTGCGCGCGAAGGGAGTACGGCAGGTTGCGCGACGGCACGTTAGTACAGGGTGCCGCCATGTTATTGCGCAACGTTGCCGAGGGCACTAACAAAGTGGAAAGGTCGCGCATGCGCAATGGAAGCGCGCGAACGACGGGCCAATAAGGGAAAGGCTCCGTTAATGGACTACAACTCCCGTGAGCTCTGGATCAGTCATCTGACGCTAGGAGCCAATGAGAAGGCTGGGATTAGGGAAGGAGGAACAGGAAGCGTGGGGGAGAGACCATGCAAGGCAGAGGAGATCGGGACAGAGCTGAAGGAGGTAGTGTGAGTGCAGGGGGTCCGTGACCCGCCTGCATAGGCCAGCTATTCCCCTCAGGCCCATAGGAGCATCCCCTGAGTCACAGTAGGCTGCTGTACTGCAGGGACGCCCGGTAGTGGAAGGGATTGTCACCTTAGTTAGGGACAACGCACGGAGTTGTGGCCGGTTGCAGCCACCTGGAATCAGACGGCTGGACACCGCGACATCCGGAGGTCAAGGGCCGGCAGCAACGGATCCTTTGTGAAGAGGTACCGGTCACCGCCGTGACCGGAAGGTATATTGTAACGACAAGTGCACCAACACCGGTCATCAGGCGCTGATCCCGCCTTAGGAGTAACTCTGTAGTGACACTAGCAAGTGGCTATGGACCGAGCATATACCACATAATACCCTACAAGGACAACACTCTATAAGAGCGTGGCGGAGCCACTGTTGTACAGGACAATATTCCCTAGAGGTGTGGCCGAGCCACTATAGTATAAGGACCCTAGCGTTATAACGGTGTTAGGTATTGCGGCCAGTATTAACGTTATGATATATGTACATGTTATGTGTGATGTTATATAGAGGATAAGGTACGACTGCATATGCATAGTAAAACTTGGTTGCACGCACTGTATGGTATGTTTCTTGCTCAGGGCAATCTTGCATAACGGGGATCCTGGGCAAGTGGAGGCGCTGCGCTAGAATCGTTACCCCCAGGCTCCCAGCTAGTGGAGGCTCAGATCTCCTGGAGCCGCAGGTTGTGTACAGTACCAGTAGTCCCTTTGGAAGGCGTCAGAAAAAGGGCTACATATACAATACATTGCATGCACAGTTAGAGAAGATGTATATTATAGGCGTATGTAACAGTTACAGACCAGATTAAAATGTGAGACAGCCTTAGATTTGAAAGATCTTAAACTGGTTGTGGATGCGACTGAGGATGTGTTTGGTCCAGTTTTGGGGTGCACGGTAAAAGGAGGAGAGGCTGGATACTTTGTTGAGCCTTGGGACCATGAACAGTGTTTTGGAGTCAGATCTCAGATGTCCCTCTCAGTAAAAGTTTGGGACGTGATACAAACTGGCTCTTGATGTTTCTGTGTTCTCTCTTTGCTCAGGGTTCATTAGGCCATCAGATGGGACGACTGAAGAAGAAAACATGAATACTCGAGTCTATAATTACATGGGAGGGACCATGGGTCAACTCCCAATAGCCGGCAATGACCCATTGTTTGTCCTGCACCATTGCTACATTGACAAGTAAGTTTCTGCACAAATCAACTCTGCTGTTTAAACCCTTTGTAGATACTTTACCCGGCTGTAGCTGCACGTATAGAAATGTCCCTCAGCCAGATTTGCCTGAGGGAGGTACAATTGCTGCCATGAGGACAGGAAGAGGAAAAGGGTAAATATTAGAGGGGAAACCATGTTTCATAAAGAGAAGTGCCAGAACAAGAGGTCACTGCGCTGAAGCGGGAGGGTGACAGAATTAGGGGAAATGTGAGGAGGTACAGATAGGGCGGTGGATATATGGAATAACCTTCTAACAGAGAAGGCCGAGGCAAATTCAGTCAGGGAATGATAAACGTATTGTGATAGACATAAGGTTATTCTAAGTATGAAAGGAAGACAAAGGACGGAGGTCTCAGGTTTTATACCAGACAGGAAAATAGGGAAATTAGGTGGGTCACGTGGTTCTTTTCTGCTGTCAAATTCTATGTTTCTATGTTTGTGTAGGTGAATGAGTGAAGGTCAGGATTAGGAGCAAGTGAGGATGAAAGGCAGGAAGATAGTAGATTGCAAACAGAGGTTTAGATGAGAGTAGAGAAAAAAGAAAGTTAGAGAGAACAGCCGGTTATTTGAAGTTTAGAGAGTATGTATTAGGTAAATGTGTAGAGTAGGACAGGACAGGACATGTATCTGGTTAAAGTATAGAGTGTTGGTTGGAGAGCAGGTTGGTAGAGACGGTAAGTGGAGAGAGAGTTGGTAGAAAACAGACTGGTAGAGAGCGGGTTATTGGAGGGTAAATTGGTGGAGAGCAGGGAGATGGAGAGTGGGATAGTGGTGGATAGATTAGTGGAGAACAGGCTGGTGGAGAGAGGGTTAGCAGAGAATATTGTATTTATTTGGCCCATATAGCAAGACAAATCTGTTATCTTTGCCTTTCTGTTACAGGATCTTGGAGTTATGGATAACCAAATATAATGGAACTCCTAATGCATATCCTGAAAACGATCAGCCGGGACAAGGCCCCAAAGAGTGCTGCACCCCGTTCTTCCCATGTTATAGAAACAAAGATCTCCTCCAGAAGTCAACAGTTTTTGGATACAAATATTCAACATATCAGGAACCTTTAAAAGAGCGACAAGTACAGCAGCCAGAGGAAGTACAGCAGCCAGAGAAAGTACAGCAGCCAGAGAAAGTACAGCAGCCAGAGGAAGTACAGCAGCCAGAGAAAGTACAGCAGCCAGAGAAAGTACAGCAGCCAGAGAAAGTACAGCAGCCAGAGAAAGTACAGCAGCCAGAGAAAGTACAGCAGCCAGAGAAAGTACAGCAGCCAGAGAAAGTACAGCAGCCAGAGAAAGTACAGCAGGGATACTAGAGTTTAAAGCTAATAAATTGGTCTGCTATTGCACCATCCTGTAGAGAAGTCTAATTTTCCTCTACTGTATCTCCTTTAACTTTTGGTTCTCACCTGCCTCCTGTTCCCACTTAATCCTGTGCTGGGAAGATAGCAGCGACACGCAGTCTCCGGTCTCGGCAGGCTATGCATTCTGGGTGCGACTTTGCTCTTCTCAGCGGTGACTGACAGTCCTGCTAAACATGCATTGTCCTAAAGAGGGGAGGCGTTAGCAGGAGATTTACCCTACAAAAAGCTTTGGTCCTGCTCTGCATTTAATAAAGCTGCAAATATTCCTATTCATATCGGTTTTCTATAGAATTGTCTTTCTGGACGCTCACAATAATAAAATATTTCACTCTGACTTATGTTATGCCTGTATTTGTGACTATATATATATATATATATCTCCTGAATGTTTAATGGTGCACATACAAGTACATGAGATGCACAATGTGTTTTCAGTAAAACGTATTGTTCCATATTTGCTAAGCAGCCTTCTGATATAAGGCCTCTTCCTATTCAAGTCAATGTGCTGTAAGCCGTTTGCCAGCACCGGAAGGTGACTAATGGCAGAACATTGCTGAGTAAATATGGGCCATTGTGCTTAACAATATCATTACGGAGATTTAGAGACAAGTCACTGAGTAACTACACAGGTATTATGTAAGGAAACCTTGAAATATTCCTCCAAGTCACAGGAAGACGACGGAGTTAATGAATAATATAAACAATTAAGGTTTTTTAGAACATTAGTATATAGTCAATTGTACCACAAAATCCTAAGAAAATAAAGAAAATGACCTATAATAAAAAAAGACAGTAAATTACCATATTAACATAAAATAAAACAAAAAAAATACATTATTTTATAAATGACAAAACAAAGTGCTGATAGTGGACAGCCCTGTCCGGTTGTGGGTGGTGGTCACAGATAAACTTCAGTGGAAAATCTGCTTCAGTGATTCTATAGACTATGCACAGAGTGTCTCAGCTCCTCTGAATGGGAAAGAATGGGTTAAATACACTGGATCCATGTTACGTTTGCACTGACACAGTTGTGTAAAAAATAGAATTTTATTTTTTTTGCCTGAAACGACAAATATTTATCATGGGCATTTCTACTGATTTAGAAATTGGTGCACGCTGAGCTAGTATTTTGCGCTAAAAAACTCGCCATCAAGAAAAGTAACGCAGACCGCATACAGTATTCCTTAATACACAGACCTGCGCTGATAAACAAATGTCACTCCACCCTAACTCTTCCAACTCGCGCCACATATCCCTCATCTCATCGCAGGCAGACGCACCCGAAAAGGGGACGCAGACACACCCGAAAATAGCACAACTTGGCTTATTAGAAAGCCATTGAAGACAGTAGAGATAAAAGTTGAACTCTATCTGACATCTATGAGTATATTGTTACAAAGTACCAAATTCTAGAAAACCCACAAAAAGGCTGGAAGAATTCAATTCACCATAACCTAAGCATTATTGATTGCTTTATTAGAGAAACACACCCTGGCAACAGGGGCTGGTACTGGTACTTTGCACTACACACGTTGTGGATGGGTATGTTTGATAATGGCAACTTTCAAAGTAGAAAGAGATTCGTGTGATGGTGAGGGGGTAGCCAGGCTATACAATAAAGGTCAAGCCCACCTGGTTACCCCTGATCGGTGTGTAATGGGCCAAGAGGGTTAGCTCTTGGGTCCAGTAACATGCCACATTGTGTATTTGGGCAGCAATCCACTGCCCAAACTGTATAAAAAAGGTATTTTTTTCGTTTTTCCCCTTTCTGGGCATGTAATCAAGCAAGGATTTTGTGTGCATGAGTTTTAAGGGGGATTTTGCGGAGAAACTGTTGTCAGGCTGTGCATACCAGGTCACGGACCAGAGTTACCGGTTCCCCGGTAAATGTGTCCGACAATCGGGCATGGTTTGCGGACACATGTATGCAGATTAGCCCGGCAATATCTCCCCTTAAGAACGTAACCGCGACTCACCGCTAGGGTGGCCTGCTTCAGCTTGGCTCGGGAAGGAAAGTGAGCCATGTCAAAATATATTTAGTGTCCTTAGACAATTCAAAAAACTCAGCTGCCAATCATTGCGTGGGAACTTTCCCAGAAGCCAAACAGAACCAAGCCGGCTAGAAAAGCCGGGTCAGCCGGAAATCTGAAATTGCCCAGGAACATGCGCAAGTTTGCCACCTTCGTCCCTGGCTATCTCAATGCCACCCACTGGGGTAGGCTCCACCAGGTCTGGCAGAGCAAATGGCAGCCCGGACGACAGCCATTGTTCCCCGGACCTGGGTACTTGAGACCTTCCTCGCTGCCCAAATGCTTTTCACACCTCCGGCATCCTCTGACTGCTTTGAAATCTGATGTTCAGCAGACTTACCGGCGCCTATGGGTTAGCCCAGGCAGTTTGTTTGGGCATCGGTTCTGAAAGTCCCAAGCACATTGTCACGGTAGCTTATGACAAGATATAATGAACACCAAATATCTGGGTTGAACTGAACGAGGTTTAGATATAATAAAATATAATTTATTCCTTGAAAAAGGTGAACACAGCAATATAGTACAATTAACAGACAAGAAGGTAACACTTACTTAGGGTTGGGGGATGGAGAAGTATCAGCTAGCAATTCTCCAGCAATCCGGTGACATTCCAGGTGGAATCAGAAGCACAACTAAAAACTGTAGGGTTGTCACAGTTTATATACCTGTGTAACCCTATTCTTAACATTGAATACAGACTATTGGTGAACAATTATCTGTATCCAATCATTAACGTGGAGACACAGATTAACCCATGCCCTCCAGCTAGTTAGCCCATGTGTACTGGGACTCTGAGGGTCTTATTTCTGTAGCCCCATAATTAAATCAGGGGCGACGATCAGTCTACCAAATGAAGTATCTGGTAGGATCTGCATTGTTTGTAGGTGTAGACATAACACTTACAAACCACTCCAGTTTGATGATTCTCCGCCCTCAGGTAACAATTAGAGTGGCAGAGTCTGTTGAGTAGTACTTGGTTCCTAGTGTAAACAATCAGGGCAGTTAACTTTTGATCACAGTGCTTATGCTCAAACATCCGGCTGCCCTTCATGACCTATGAGCATAGCAGATGGAGTCTGCATTTTCAGAGCAGATCCAAAATACCATACATATACACTTTAATATCTACACATATTAATAAGTTCCATTCTGGTGGGCTCAGTGGGTCGAAATTTGGCAGTTCTTAATGCCTACAGTGACTCCACACATTGGCCAAATATCAACTCTCTGCGACCTCCAGAACTGGAGATACAGAAATGCACTTTAAAACATTAAAATACAGGATTATAATGAAAAAACATGGGAACAGGGGAACATACATTTTACTGACATGACAAGGTGTAAGCCACATTCCTGGACTGCAGTCCAGTTAACCCCTTGCCTCCCTGGTGAGGTCAGGGGGTGGCCATATGGGGTGCAACCCCTTTAATACCGGGCCAACCCCCTCTCCCTCTACACCTCCCCTTCTTAATGGGTGACCTGTGGCCCACTGGCCCTAACGGGGAGTGGGGCACTGCTGGCACCTTTAACGAACTCAGTCTCAGAGGGATAGTCCTGACGTGAAAGTCCATCAGCATTGCTGCTTTCACTACCCTGTTTGTGCTGAATAGTAAACTCAAACTCTTGCAAGGCCAAGCTCCACCTTAGCAACTTGGCATTCTCCCCTGATGCCCTCTGAAGCCAACTCAGGGGGTTGTGGTCTGTGAGAACCGTGAAAGCCCTTCCATACACATAGGGCTGGAGTTTCTTGAGTGCACACACAATGGCCAAGCACTCTTTCTCAATGGTGGCATAGGCCACCTCTCTGGGGAGTAGTTTTCGGCTGAGGTACACCACAGGGTGCTCTCTACCGTCGTCCCCCACTTAGCTCAACACAGCCCCAATGCCATAGTCCGAGGCATCAGTCTGTATGAGGAAATGTTTGGTATAGTCTGGGGCAGCCAGTATGGGGGCCCCAGCAAGCGCAGTTTTCAGTGCCTGGAAAGCAGTTTCACAGGCAGGAGTCCAGGTGATAAGCACAGGCTTCTTAGTCAAATCAGTCAGGGGTTTGGCCACGGCGCTGTACTGTGGGACAAACTTCCTATAGTACCCTGCGGTGCCCAAAAATGCCATGACCTGTTCCTTGGTTTTTGGAACAGGCCACTGAACTATGGCTTCTACCTTAGCTGGCTCTGGTTTGAGATGCCCTCCACCCACCCTGTGCCCTAAGTACACGACCTCTGCCATCCCTACCATACACTTCGTGGGTTTCAAGGTAAGCCCAGCCTCCCTGATCCTATCCAGCACCGCAGCTACATGTCCTAGGTGGGAGTCCTAGGAATTACTAAAGACAGCAATGTCATCTAAGTAAGCCCTGGCATAGCTCTGCATCCCTTCCAGTAACCTATTGACCAGGCGTTGGAAGGTAGCCGGGGCATTCTTCATCCCAAATGGCATCACCAAAAACTCATAGAGGCCACTTGGAGTGATGAATGCTGACTTCTCCCTAGCCTCCAGGGTCAGTGGGATTTGCCAATAGCCTTTGCTCAAATCCATGGAGGTCAGGTACCTTGCCCCCGCGAGTTCATCTAGTAACTCATCCATGCGGGACATGGGGTAGGCATCTGACACCGTCCCAGCGGTAGTCCACACAAAACCGAGTGGTCTTGTCCTTCTTAGGGACTAGAACTACCGGGCTTGCCCAAGGACTCTGGGATGGAGTAATTACCCCTAGGGTCAGCATCTCCTCTATCTCCCTTTCCATACTGGTTTTGACCTCTGCTGACACTATAAGCATGCTTATGCATAGGCTGCAGATCCCCTGTGTGCACTGGGTGTTTTGTGAGATGTGTGGTGCCTGGCATGTCAGTGAAGAGGGCCCTAAACTTAGCTAGCATGTCCCTGGCTTCTACCTGCTGCCTAGCACTCAATTGTGCCCCTATCTCTACCTGCTCCACAGTGTTTCCCTGCCTAGCCTCCCCTAGGAGATCAGGCAGAGCATTGCTCGCCGGATCCTCCAGCAGTGGGCTACAAATGGCCATTACTGCTCCCATACTCGGTGGTCTGTATACTTTCAGCATATTGACGTGATATGTCTTATGCCTCTCAGGCTCTACCTGTACAACGTAGTTGTACTCATTCACCTTTCGGATAACCGGGTACGGTCCCGACCAGGCAGCCATCAACTTGTTCTCCCGAGTGGGTTTGAGAACAAGCACCTGTTGTCCTGGGATGAATTGCCTGCTACGGGCATTCCGGTCATACCATTTCTTTTGCTTGGTCTGAGCGGCCCTGAGGTGGTCCTGGGCCACCCCCATGAGCATCTCTAACCGGTCTCGGAGATATACTACCTACTGGATCACTGAAGCATCAGTAGCAGTAGCCTCCCCTTCCCATCCCTCACGGAATAGGTCCAGAGGTCCACGTACCCTGCGGCCATATAGTAGCTCGAAGGGGGAGAAGCCTGTAGATTCCTGCGGTACCTCTCGGTAGGCAAACAGCAAGTGCTGTAAATGAATCTCCCAGTCTTTCCCCTCCGCCTCTATAAAGGTCTGAAGCATCTGCTTCAGGGTACCGTTAAACCTCTCACATAATCCGTTTGTCTGGGGATGGTAAGGGGTCATGCGCCGGTGCTGTACACCGCATGCATCCCAGAGACAATGTAACAGTTCACTCATGAACTGCGACCCCTGATCGGTTAGGTTCTCACTAGGGAAACCTACCCTAGAGAAAATATTCAGCAAAGCTGCATAGATAAAGTTCAGTGTACAAGCTGCTTCAGTGATTCTATAGAGGAGGAGTATAATGCGTGGTGTACAGCTATGATGATAATGTTATAAAGATGATTAATCCTATATGAGGTCTGGGATGTAATCTTGATTGTAGGGGGGTACTTGGTGTGGTATCCTAGTTGGTAAACCACCATAGATGGCACTCAAACTGTCCAGGAACCCAAAGGCTAATGATCACTCCAAAAAACAGTACCCCAATCCCTTTGTTGAATAATATGACCATGTAGCAAGCAAGAAAACTTACGAATCCGCTGCTGCATCCATGTTGATCCTGCCAGACCTTCTAGGTCCTCCGTCCTTGGAGATAGATAGCAGTAGAAGAGAGAAATGGCAGAGCACAACCGGAATCATCCAAAAAAGAGAATTAGGAGGAAAGTGCGTTATCCATAAAAAGATTTAATAGTCATGGAAGAAAAAAAGGCAAGGAATTACCCTACCAACATGTTTCATGCTACACAGAGCACTTTATCAAGGCATACACATCCTATCATCATTAACATATCTAAAGAGTACAAAATAATTGGCTTACCAATCCTGAACCATATCTGGGATCCTCCCTGTAATCTGGCCGATGAGATTCTGGTGTGGGGTCACCAGAGTGCGCACACGCACCCCCACACGCAGCCCCCGCCTCCCACATGCAATCCTGGGCCAGCAGAGAGAAGAAAACCCGAGCTGAGACGCGCTTGCGCAGAGCCAGCAAGGGCTTCATCACCATGGTAGCCATGGAGCGTGTCTAAGGGGCGGAGGAGCACGCTAGACTCGCGCGCGCCCGTTGGTGCCACCATCCATGTCACCCTGGTGCGCACGCACCCCTCCCAGAAGAGAGGAGAAGTCCTAAATCCCTCCCCGTTGCCGCGCGCATAGCGGGATGTACACAGGAGCCCCGGGTGAACGCGCTTGCGCAGTAGCAACCCGTGGGCTCCCGGTGATCCCCGCAGTGAGCGCGGCCCGAGGGAGGGGGAGGGACAAAGAGAAAGGAAGAGAGGAGAGGAGAAAGAGAAAAGAAGAAAGGAAAGGAGGGGAGGAAGGAGGGAGGGAAAGAAAAAGAATAGGACAAAAAATGAGGGGGCGCATAAGCACCCGCATGAAAAACATCACCGGACCAATCGGAAGGATCCCTTACAGTACCAGTAAGTAAATTACAATAAACTTTATTAAGAAAATACATAATGACGAACACACTTACACAACAGTAATTCCTGTCTCTGATATATGAAAGAAATCATAATATCAAAGGGAATAATCTGTATATAAAAACATAACTTTAAGTATGTATACTATAATGCCTAGAACCAAATACCTAGTTCACAGCACATTCATGCAGGACATGCTGGGAAAGATCAATATAGGATTTTAGTAAATAAATGATCACGTACATATCCAATTGCATGAATGTGAGGGAAAAAACAAATACCAACGTGACATGGCTTAGATGCAGATGGTAAATAATACATATATATACACACATGTATAAATTTGTTTTATTGTATTTAATCTACTCGATTGAATGTTTAAAAAAATATCAATAAACTGAGTAATACAAACCATAAGTCCAAGGGTACTGTTTTAAGGATATACCATAAGGTAAGTATAAATGCCCATTTTCAAATTTGTCTTTCAGAATATTTAGAATCATTCATTGATCCTTTTTCTCTTTTTCTTTTTGCTATACTGACAAATTATCATGAACTCTCTAATTTTGACATTATGAAGTTTTTGATTAAGGAAACGGATATGGTGAAATAACAAAAATGTACACGGTTACCACAACATAATTGAGGAAGGAAAGGGAAGCGAAATTCGGTAATCACAGGGCAGGGAAATATTGGATTGGTTGATCCTATGTCTAAATCTAAATCAATGTGTACTCACAAGGTGAAGCAGAGAGTACCCATATAAATATGTATAGGATCACAAATTCCCACACGTGCATGCTGCGTTCCTCCACTCGCTCTGAACGCCTCTGGAGGAAATCTCACTCTCGCTGACTTCCTTCACTACAAATTTATGCTATCCTGTTTCAACTCTGCCCTCTCACAAGCTAAACAAGCCTACTTTTCTTCACTAATTAACATGCACAATTCTAACCCATACCGACTGTTCCCTGTCTTTGATGCTCTACTCAAACCACCCTCATATGCCTCTCCTTCCTCCATCTCCGCTCAGGACTTTGCTGACTATTTTAAGGAAAAGGTGGAATCCATACGTCAGAACATCCCCTCTGTTTCTTCCTCCCATCCTACACCTCTTCCTAACTCTCCTCCTGCCTTCCTTGACTCTTTTTCCACTGTCTCAGAGGAGGATGTGTCGCTGTTGATCGTCTTTTCTCCCTCTACCACTTGCTCTCTTGACCCCATTCCCTCCCATCTCCTAAAACCTCTTGGTCCTACTATAATCCCTACGCTCACACGCATTTTTAACTCCTCCCTCTGCTCTGGAACCTTTCCATCCTCCTTCAAACATGCAACAGTTATACCATTACTCAAAAACAGCAAGCTTGACCCTACCTGTCTTTCTAACTATCGACCTGTCTCCCTCCTGCCTTTTGCCTCCAAACTCCTTGTCTTGTATTCGCTCGTTGCTCCACTTTGTCAACACCCATTCTCTCATAGACCCTCTACAATCTGGCTTCCGCACTGCTCACCGTGGACTACCCCCTTCTCCTTCACATTCTCCATACTCTTGGTATTCGGAACAAAGCTCTATCCTGGATCTCATCCTACCTCTCCCATCGTACTTTCAGTGTCTCTTCTGCTAACACCTCCTCCTCCTCTATTGATCTCTCTGTGGGGGTACCCCATGGCTCTGTACTAGGACCTCTTCTCTTTTGTCTGTACACACTCTCCCTAGGTGACCTAATAACATCTTTTGGGTTTAATTATCACCCCTATTCTGACGACACACACATATACTTTTCAACACCCGACCTTACACCTGCTGTACAAACCAAAGTTTCTGAATGTCTCTCTGCTATATAATCCTGGATGGCCCTCTGTCGCCTTAAACTCAACATGGCTAAAACAGAGCTCCTCATACTTCCTCCCAAACCTGGCCCTACTACCTCCTTCCATATTACTGTTGGAACTACGATCATTCACCCAGCAGCCAAGCACGCTGCCTAGGGGTCACACTCGATTCCTCTCTCACATTCGCCCCTCACATTCAAAACATTTCTAAAACTTGTCGCTTTCTCCTCCGCAATATAACTAAGATACGCCCTTTAATCTGTTGCTCGACTGCTAAAACTCTGACTCAGGCCCTCATTCTCTCCCGTCTTGATTACTGTAACCTCCTGCTGTCCGGCCTTCCTGCCGCTCACCAGTCTCCCCTACAATCTATCATAAACGCTGCTGCCAGAATCACTGTACTCTTTCCTAGATCTGTCTCCGCATCTCCCCTCCTGAAATCCCTCTCCTGGCTTCCGATCAAATCCCGCATCTCACACTCCATTCTTCTCCTCATTTTTAAAGCTTTTCACTCTTCTGCCCCTCCTTACATCTCAGCCCTAATTACTCATTATGCACCATCCAGACTCTTGCGTTCTTCTCAAGGATGTCTTCTTTCTACCCCCTTTGTATCTAAAGCCCTCTCCCACCTTAAACCTTTTTCACTGACTGACCCACACCACTGGAATGCCCTTCCCCTCAATACCCAACTAGCACCCTCTCTATCCACCTTTAAGACCCACCTTAAGACACACTTCCTTAAAGAAGCGTATGAATAGCACTGTGGATAATACTGGCTGCAGACGCACTTACCAGAATTCCCTCCTACTGTCTCTGTACGTTCTCCCTACCTACCAATTTGGAAACGCGTTAGAGTGGTTGCCTGATGTTTGCTGCTAGCGATCAATAAAGTTTTTTTAGACATCCATGCGTTGGCTGCTGAAGTTGCTGTGATCCGCGGACCACCATACCTCTTTACCTACCAATTAGACTGTAAGCTCCTCGGAGCAGGGACACCTCTTCCTTAATGTTACTTTTATGCCAGTAGCACTTACTCCCATGACCTGTTATTTATATTATCTGTTATTTATTTGATTACCACGTGTATTACTACTGTGAAGCGCTATGTACATTAATGGCATTATATAAATAAAGACATACAATACAATGACCATATGAATAACTAGAATCCATACATATAGATTTAATTCTCTAAAAAGGGACCCAAGTCCCAATCTGAGTTCAACCCAAAAGGAACTCACGTCTTCATGGTGAATATCCAAAATAGTTCCCGGCGGTCTAAAGCATTAACCCTGTTGCCGCCTCTGGTGGACTGTGGTCCATGTTCTATTCCTGAAAAGGAATAGGCCCCCACACCTCCAGAGCTACAACAGGAAAAATGATTTGACACTGGATGAGTCATATCGCCCCTCTCTATGAGTCGCACATGTTCCATAATTCTTGTTTTTAAAGCTCTAATTGTGCGACCCACATATTGTTTGCCACAGCGACAGGTCAGCAGATAGACCACAAAGCGCGTATTACAATTAATGAACGCTCTGGCTCCATACTGCCGACCTGTCGTTGTGGATGAGAAACTAGAACCAATGTTCATGTATTTGCAAATTTTGCAATTGGAACGTCTAAAACTTCCTGCTGGAAATGATGAGCAGGTTGTATGATACAAAATTAGAAATTGTCTTTGCCCCTGCCCCCTCCTTTCCTTTCTTCCTTTCTCCTCTCCTCTCTTCCTTTCTCTCTTTCCCTCCCCCTCCCTCGGGCCGCGCTCACTGCGGGGATCACGGGGAGCCCACGTGTTGCTACTGCGCAAGCGCGTTCACACGGGGCTCCTGTGTACATCCCGCTATGCTTGTGGCAACGGGGAGGGATTTAGGGCTTCTCCTCTGTTCTGGGAGGGGTGCGTGCGCACCAGGGTGACATGGATGGTGACACCAACGGGCGCGCGTGAGTGTGGCGCGCTCCCCCGCCCCTTAGACACACTC
This sequence comes from Ascaphus truei, assembly GCF_040206685.1. Taxonomy (NCBI): domain Eukaryota; kingdom Metazoa; phylum Chordata; class Amphibia; order Anura; family Ascaphidae; genus Ascaphus; species Ascaphus truei. Next base: position 491,225,998 of record NC_134484.1, read on the forward strand.
CATGGCTACCATGGTGATGAAGCCCTTGCTGGCTCTGCGCAAGGGCGTCTCAGCTCGGGTTTTCTTCTCTCTGCTGGTCCAGGATTGCATGTGGGAGGCGGGGGCTGCGTGTGGGGGTGCGTGTGCGCGCTCTGGTGACCCCACACCAGAATCTCATCGGCCAGATTACAGGGAGGATCCCAGATATGGTTCAGGATTGGTAAGCCAATTATTTTGTACTCTTTAAATATGTTAATGATGATAGGATGTGTATGCCTTGATAAAGTACTCTGTGTAGCATGAAACATGTTGGTAGGGTAATTCCTTGCCTTTTTTCCTTCCATGATTATTAAATCTTTTTATGGATAACGCACTTTCCTCCTAATTCTCTTTTTTGGATGATTCCGGTTGTGCTCTGCCATTTCTCTCTTCTAATGCAATCAGTGATTCTATAGACTATGCACAGTATCTCAGCTCCTCCTCGTGGGGAAAGAATGGGTTAAATACACTGGGCTCCATGTTACGTTTGCACAGACACAGTGTAAAAAATAGATTTTTTGTCTAAAAAACTCGCCATCAACAAAACTAACACTGGACGCATAGTCCTTAATTCACAGACCTGCGCTGATATGCAAATGTCACTCCACCCTAACTCCTCCAACTCGCGCCACATATCCCTCATCTCATCGCAGACAGACACACCCAAAAGGGGACGCAGACACACCAGAAAATAGCGCAACTTGGATTATTACAAGGCCATTCAAGACAGTATAGATAGGTCTACTCCATCTGACTTCTATGAGTATATCGCTACAAAGTACCCATTCTATGAAAAATTCCAAAAAGGCTGGAAGAATTCCATTCTCCAAAAGTTAAGCATGGATGATTGCTTTATTAGAATAGCACGTCCCGGCAAGAGGGGCTGGTACTGGGCACTACAAACGTCGTGGATGGGTATGTTTGATAATTGCAACTTTCAAAGGAGAAAGAGATTGAATAGACCTTCCCCAACCGATCACTCAGATCTGCTCCTACCCGAGTACCTGCCCCCACCTTTAGTACGTGTCCCTATACCATTACTAGTATGGACCAACCAACTCCGAAAACGAGATGAAGAAGATTGTATATTTGGAAGCAGATTGGTGAAAGGTAAAAAATAGTATATGCCAGCTTTGTTCCTTTCAGGGACTGAAAAGGTTAAAGCAATATGTGCCAGCTTTATTTTTCTCAGGGACCATAATGGTTAAATATCTTAGCTTTGTTAGTTTTGGACAAGCTGTTTTAGTGTGTCTTATACACGGGAAGTAAGACAACTGAACCTTCTGTGACCCCATGAACTTTATTTTTCCACTAGTAAATGTTTCATTTCTCAGGGAAGATATTTCCAGATGGAATATGTAATCTTAAATGTCTATTCTATATGTATGAATTTGGCTTGTGACTGCAGATGTATAGAACTGATAACGTTTTTTTCCTGCTTGCTTTTCTGTATAAATATACAGCTTGTCCAATTATTAAACAGATGTAGGAACCAGCAGACTTTTGTGTTCTCTCAGTTCTTACCTCTCTGAGCTCGCGCCATCATCTCCGAGACCAAGAATATATCAGTGCCTTGGTGAAATCTCCCCGGGTCGGGTGTGTGGTTGCCTGCCCTAGGTCTCATCAGTTGGATCAGACCTAACAATTTGGTGTCAGAAGTGGGATTGCACAGGACAAAGTGAGTAAAACTTATTTTTATTGTTTCTCACCTTTCCTCTGCGAATCTAAATTTTATAGGGCAGAAGAATCGAGGGTTTTCAAATTCCAACAAGGTCTTTCTGTCGTCCATATAAATATCCAGAGCCTGCTTCACAAAGTGGATGAACTAAGAGCATGGTGCCTTATGCATAAACCCAAATCCATCATTCTCACAGAAACATGGCTAACCCCTAAAACTCCCGATGCAAATATTGCCATTCAGGGATACTCCATTTCTAGGAGAGATAGGTCAAAGAGAGGAGGAGGGGTGTTATTTTATATTGGAGACACCTTACAATTTACACTGTTAAATTGCCCCCCAAGCCCACCCTCTTTTGAAATCCTAGTTGGCAGAATCTGCCTCCCCTTTTCTAAGCCCATCTTGCTTGCTGCCATCTACCGCCCCCCTAAAGCCCATCTACAATCCCTGACTGATATCACCCAGTTTCTTGGCTCCATTTCCTCTCTGAGAAGAGTGAGCTGCTAGTTCTTGGGGATTTCAACTTCAATTGGCTTGACCCAAAAAAACACAAAATCCAGGTACAACTCAAGTCACTTAACCTAACGCAACTCATCTCCCAACCCACACGGACAAACCTGAAATCACATAACCATTCCTTGCTAGTCTGGATTCTCTCCTCAAATCCCAGCAGAATCCAATCCTCTGGCCTCCTTCCTGACATTTTCAGTGACCATGCAATAGTGTACTGTGTAAGGAAAATTATACCGCCCTATTCAAGCCCTAAAGTTCTCCTCACTAGAACATTTAGAAACTTTAACACACAACAGTTTTTGGCTGACCTTACCAACTGCCCTTGACACAGAATCGATTTAATTCCCGACCCTGATTCTGCGCTCGACTATTTCCAATCCGAGTTCTTAAACCTCTGTGATACCCATGCTCCACTACGGAATAAGGGTACATGGGGGCCACCTTCCATAGGTTACAACTGACCTTATAGCACTCTACCATTTCAGAGATGCCTTGTGGAAAAGTTACAAAGTATCTGGCACTTCCAAGGATCGCAATCACTACAGATGCCTGTGGAACATGTGCACAAGGCATGCAAAAGCACAATACAGTATTACTCTGACAATCTCCACCAGAATACATCTAACCCACCTAACTCCTGGAAGGTTATCAACAATATATTCCATCCTTCTAACCATCAACAACCAAGTAATATCACTAAGGGGGATATTATTCTGACAAACCCCACTGACATTGCAAATGCATCCAATGATTACTTTGTGGGGTGTGCTACTTACTTATTAGCGAAACGCAACACAAACCACAAACCTGAATCTTATCCTGGGAGTACCATATAGCCCCACCTCCATAATTTTCAATTTGGCTAAGTATCCGAAGAGGAGATTACACAAGCGCTCCTCAAATTAAAACTAAGCAGCCAATGTGGACCTGACTTACTACAATCTACAGTAGGTTCCTAAGACTTGGTGCCCCAGCCATTGACAAACCAATTGCTTCCACAGTCAACTCTATCCTGTCTGCAGGCCATATCCCTAAGACCTGGAAAACTGGCAGAGTTGTCCCAATCTTCAAAAGTGGGGACAAAAACACTGTCTCAAACTACAGGCCAATCTCCCTTCCCCCAATTCTATCCAAAGCCATGGAAAAGTGTCCACTCCTAATTAAGCGATTACTATACCAAGACCAATTTCCATAGCCAATTCCAATCTGGCTTTCGCCCCAAAACACTCCACCGTAACTACCCTGCTAAAAGTTTGGATTTCATTGCAGTGTGGAATGGAACAGGGACAACTCACTAGTGCAATATTCCAAGATTTTGCAAAGGCTTTTGATACTGTTGATCATGCTAATACACCTAAGAAAAAGAACTCGGCTGGTAGCACTCTGTTACTCGAAATGGATAAATTGAAGTAGTTAAAAATACTTTATTGGTGTCAATTTAAAATACATGGGTGTGACGGGAGGCGCGCTTAATAACACATTTATATTTTGTGGGTCCTGATTGAGCAGAACAGGTTGAGCAAAATAAACTGAGATTTATTCCCTTGATAGGCAAACACACGACAACTGCAGAATAAACTTAATAATTACACTCACGGGTAGAGAAACAGGATAATGTCCAGAAATGTGCAAAGCACCAGAAGATTGTCCTTTAAAATGTAGTCCATTTGCAAATTGCCAAATAAATAGCCAGTTCAATCCTTCTGTGAATGTGCAAAGTCCTTTCTGGTTCTCTGGGATTGGTCTGGATACCCAGGGCTAACGAAATCCTGAAGCAGGGCAAGATTCCTTGTTGCGATGTTTTTTAACCCCTTTCGTTCTGGAATCGTAGCCGCTGTACTTAGGTCTTATCCGCTTGAAGAAATCAGGTAACAGCAACAGCAAAAACAACACAGGAATGAGGGGTACAGGCCTTTTTAAGGACAAGGGCCTGTGAAGTGTTACATTAGCCTCATCCCATTGGCAAGGAATTATCTTCCTCCTATCAGAACCTGCCAGGTCACATGGGCAAATCCTACAGCCAGCTCAGGTAACTCTAAGCATGCTCAGTAAGCAGCTTGGTAGCACTGCTAAGTAAAAAGGGGCCATTCATTTCTGGGGACGCAATGTCTGGAGTTTGGTCCCAAGGTGTGAAATAGCCAGGATGAGTAACAGGACCTGCTACTCAGAAACATCCTGATTAAGTGACACTTTATGACTCTGGGGTCTTTCATGTATGCATAACATTTGGTCCTTAATGCATTACAAAGGCAGGCAGAAATAATAGCATCCTGCCTGTACATATTAACTGCACCAGAAAGGCACTTCATCAAAAATATATGTTTCCCTTATGACAAAGTTATATGTTTAATATGTGTGTACTTGGGGATTACACTGAGGCGGCACCCCAAAAATCAGGGTGCTGGCTCACTCCGTTCCTAAATTAGCAGTCTTAAAAGGGGAACAGCATATAATATTAACCCCTTCATCCCCAATACGAAATAGGGGTAACCAGCCGAGCCCACTGCCTTTATTAATGCGCTGATTACCCCCCCATTTTCGCCACACCTCCCCCACTCAAAGTCCAAGGTTTGCCCTGGCCACCTCCTCTGGTGGTTGGGCTGACCTGAGGGTTTTTTAAGTCATTAGGTCTTGGGGATTGTCCTGCCGGGAGAGGCCATCAGCGTTCCCATGCTCACTGCCTTTCTTGTACTGAATGGTGAAGTCACATTCTTGCAAGGCAAGGCTCCAGCGCAAGAGCTTGGCATTCTCTCCCGACACCCGCTGTAACCAACTTAGGGGGTTATGGTCAGTGATAACAGTGAATGTTCTGCCATACAGAAAGGGCTGTAGCTTCTTTAGAGCCCATACTATGGCCAGACACTCCTTCTCAATAGTGGCATATGCTCCTTCTCTGGGCAGCCGCTTGCAGCCCAGAAACATCATTGGAGGTTCCCTGACCTCCTCCCCCACCTGGCTGAGCACAGCACCAATGCCAAAGTCTGAGGCATCAGTCTGCTCCAGAAACTTGTTGGAATAATCTGGAGCGGCAAGGATGGGTGCAGTCTTCAAAGCCTGAAATGCTTTTTCCCAGGCTGGAGACCAGACTACCAGCACAGACTGTCGCTTCTGGGTCAAGTCAGTCAGGGGTTTGGCAATGGCACTATACTGGGGAACAAACTTCCTATAGTAGCCTGCAGTGCCTAGAAACGCCATGGCCTGCTTCTTGGTTTTGGGAGTGGGCCACTGCACTACTGCCTCTACCTTAGCTGGTTCTGGCTTGAGGTGCCATCCACACACCCTATGCCCTAGGTATAAGACTTCAGCCATCCCTACTAAGCACTTGGTGGGTTTTAAGGCAAGACCTGCCTCCCTAGTCCTGGCTAGCCCCGCAGCTACATGAATCAAGTGTGATTCCCAGGTATTACTGTACACAGCAATATCATCCAGATAAGCCCTTGCAAACCCTTGCATGCCCTCTAGCAAATGATTGACCAGGCGTTGGAAGGTAGCCGGTGCATTCTTCATCCCAAATGGCATCACCAAGAACTTATAGAGGCCACTTGGGGTGATGAACGCCGACTTCTCCCTAGCCTCCTGGGTCAAAGGGATCAGCCAGTACCCTTTACTGTGATCCCTGGTGGTCAGATACCTTGCCCCCGCGAGTTCATCCAGCAACTCATCCATGCGGGGCATGGGGTAGGCATCTGAAACCGTCCCTGCATTGAGCTGCTGGTAGTCCACATAGAACCAGGTGGTCCCATCCTTCTTAGGCACTAGGACTACCGGACAAGCCCAAGGGCTTTGGGATGGTACAATTACCCCTAGGGCCAGCATCTCCTCCATCTCCCTCTCTATACTGCCCTTCACCTCTGCTGACACTCTATAAGCGTGCTTATGCAGAGGTCTCAGATCCCCTGTAAGCACTGGGTGCTCAGTGATGTGTGTCCTCCCTGGCTTGTCTGTGAACAGAGCCCTATACTGCTCTAGCATAGCCCTGGCATCTGCTCTCTGCCTGACACTCAGCTGAGATCCTATCTCCACCTGCTCTATGGTACCTCCCTGCCTAGCTTCCCCTAGGAGATCTGGCAGAGCTATGTCCTCCTTGAGCACATGAATGTGATAGACTTTGGTCCTCCCTGTCTCCCTGTATGTCCCTACATACCTCTGCACTCTCTCTAGTGCCCTCCTGACCAGGCGGTGGGAGGTAGCCAGAGCATTCCTCATCCTGAATGGCACCCTGACAAACTCACAGAGGCCATTCTGAAGGCTGAAGTCTGACCCCCCCTTTGCCTTCCTCTCTACACTGTCTGCCACCTCTGCTGATACTCCATAGGTATTCTTATGCAGAGGATGCAGATCACCTGGGAGCACAGGCTGATCTGTACTATGTGCCCTGCCCAGCTTGTCTGAGAACAGGACCCTAGGCTGCTCTACCCTAGCCCCGGCTTCTGCCCCTGCCTGCCTACCTCCCAGGGCCCCTAGCTCAACTAGGACCCCCCTAGGAATTCCTATCCTACCTAAGAGGCCTGGCACTGCCTGAGCTACTTCCTGAAACATGTTCCCCATTCCTGGTAACAGGTTCAAGAGCATCTGCACAAAATCACCCGCTTTACCCTCTGGCTGGCAGGCGTCCCAGGGGTGGCCAAAGTCTGCCACTGCCCCTGCTGCCTCCGGCCAGAAGTAAGGCTGCAACAGCTGGGTTCTCATGTGAGTGACCCCCTGATGCCCCACTAGTGGACTGGGGAAGGCTACCTGCAACACTTGCTGCCTACCCTCCCTGGGTCCCACTAACCGTCTTCTACCTGTCCAGCCCCTGGCTAACCCGGTAGAACCTGGCTCCCTACCCCAGAGCCCGCGGTGCCACCGCCTGTGGTCTGACCCCCTGCTTTCCCAGGACTCGGACGCCCGCAGTCCCATACCTTCTAAGCTGGGGTCAGCTTTCACCGCATCCCTATCTGCTGTCCCTAATTCTAACCACCCACCCTTAGTCTCTAAGTCAGGGGTAACAGGGACAGGTAAAGGGAACAGTAAGTCAGTCACTGGTCGCGACTCAGTAGTCTGGCTTACCTGTCTGGTCTCCGCAGAGGCCACTGGAACCGTTGGTCCCAAATGCAGGGGACAGAGGTTGATTCTGCTGTGATTCCTGATGACAGGCTCTTAGGAATCGCAGCAACAGCAGGCAATTCCGCAGCAACCACACAGATCACAGGCTCCAGGTTATTGCTAAGGCGCACCTCAGCAGTTTCCCTGGACAAAACCCCCACCTCCCTCATGCCATGATTGGCACCCCCATCCAAAATGATCTGGGCAACCTGTAAGGACTGCAGCCCTCCATCAGGCATGGTTCTTTGCACCCCGGTGCCCGGGAGCAAATCTTCTGGCCGCACCAGAATAACAGCAGCACCCAAATCTGGCAAGCTCCCTGCTTGCCGGTCACCAAAGGTAACCCTCTGTGGGTGCCTGCTCAGGACATCAGCAGGCTGCATCTCGACTGATGCACTTGGACATCCTCTGCTCACTGCTGCTGGCTCCGAGGTGACAAAAGCAGCATCTGCCTGGGACATCCCTCTTGGTTGTGGCTCCATGGCTGTGCTCTGTTCCTCTGTGTGGGCCAGCCCAATCTGGGTTACTGGCCCTTCCGCTTGTGAACGTTGCCCCTGATGGGGTCCCCCAGACCGCTCACGGTCTGGGCAATGTGGCCGGATGTGGCCCACCTTGTGGCAATGATAGCACCGTCTCTCAAGCTTGAACTCCCCAGTATAGGGCGTGACGCTGCCCACTGTATGTTTTGGAGTCCACTGAAGTGCAGACTGGTCCCCCCTAGCCGGAATGGCTGCCTCTCTGGGGACTGCTGCGTTGCTCACCAAGGCTCTGCTGGTTACATATTCATATGCTGGCTCTGCTGCGTCCATAGCAGTTACTCTGGGAACGTCCTGTTCCCCGCTGACAAAGTGGGAGTGAGGGGGCCTTCCAAGCGCTGTCGACAGGAGCTCGAGTCGCTGTTCATAGCTAAGCCCTTCTCCCCAGGCGGTGAGGAGTGCAATGAGTCCAGAGGTAGCCAGTCTGGTCGCCGCAGCGACTGATCCATCTGCACCCCCTGGCACCACGCCACCCTCTTCCAGGCGGTCACTGACATCCTTCCCCTCTCCTTGCAGCCCCGGAGCTGGAGAGATCTCCTGCACTCCGGGCTGAGTACTGTCTGCTGGCGGGGCCATCCTGTCCTCATATTCTTCTAAGTCCTCCTCCAGCTGACTCTTGGAACGACCGTCTGTCGTGAACCCGTACCCCAAACATCTCTCCACTATCTGCGCCCGGTTCCAGGTACAAAACCTTCCTGAGCGTGGACTCATGGTGCCACTGGGGTATGAGTCCAGAGACCAGTGAATTATCTCGTGCTTCTTTGGAAGTGTGTGTAAGTTGCCACTTGTCTGAGGAGCTTGCAATCTGAAAGGTCCTCACTATATTACAGAACACTGCAATATAGGCTCAATCAGTATCCCACCAGCTGCCACCAGTTTTAAACGCCTGTGACGGGAGGCGCGCTTAATAACACATTTATATTTTGTGGGTCCTGATTGAGCAGAACAGGTTGAGCAAAATAAACTGAGATTTATTCCCTTGATAGGCAAACACACGACAACTGCAGAATAAACTTAATAATTACACTCACGGGTAGAGAATCAGGATAATGTCCAGAAATGTGCAAAGCACCAGAAGATTGTCCTTTAAAATGTAGTCCATTTGCAAATTGCCAAATAAATAGCCAGTTCAATCCTTCTGTGAATGTGCAAAGTCCTTTCTGGTTCTCTGGGATTGGTCTGGATACCCAGGGCTAACGAAATCCTGAAGCAGGGCAAGTTTCCTTGTTGCGATGTTTTTTAACCCCTTGCGTTCTGGAATCGTAGCCGCTGTACTTAGGTCTTATCCACTTGAAGAAATCAGGTAACAGCAACAGCAAAAACAACACAGGAACAACACAGGAATGAGGGGTACAGGCCTTTTTAAGGACAAGGGCCTGTGAAGTGTTACATTAGCCTCATCCCATTGGCAAGGAATTATCTTCCTCCTATCAGAACCTGCCAGGTCACATGGGCAAATCCTACAGCCAGCTCAGGTAACTCTAAGCATGCTCAGTAAGCAGCTTGGTAGCACTGCTAAGTAAAAAGGGGCCATTCATTTCTGGGGACGCAATGTCTGGAGTTTGGTCCCAAGGTGTGAAATAGCCAGGATGAGTAACAGGACCTGCTACTCAGAAACATCCTGATTACGTGACACTTTATGACTCTGGGGTCTTTCATGTATGCATAACATTTGGTCCTTAATGCATTACAAAGGCAGGCAGAAACAATAGCATCCTGCCTGTACATATTAACTGCACCAGAAAGGCACTTCATCAAAAATATATGTTTCCCTTATGACAAAGTTATATTTTTAATATGTGTGTACTTGGGGGATTACACTGAGGCGGCACCCCAAAAATCAGGGTGCTGGCTCACTCCGTTCCTAAATTAGCAGTCTTAAAAGGGGAACAGCATATAATATTAACCCCTTCATCCCCAGCATATAATATTAACCCCTTCATCCCCAATACGAAATAGGGGAACCAGCCGAGCCCACTGCCTTTATTAATGCGCTGATTACCCCCCATTTTCGCCACAATGGGTGCACACAAAACAGATGTGACTGTTTATCCCTGTCAAGTCCTTACTATCTACCGGGGTCAATGTTAGTAAGGTGGTAGATGCTGATGTTAGTGTGAAGCCACCAAAAGACACTGAACTATTCATAATGCTTGCACACGTATACCACTTTAAATGGTGTTAGTAAGTAGAAAAAATGGTCTTGGTTCCCCCATAGTTAATCCTAAAGGGGTGGGCTCCAAATGAGGCTGTTAAAATATAGAACACTATGTGATAGCAAAACTATGCCACAGCTAGTAGGGTGGTAATAGGTTACCCTGTAGAGACATTTCTGTAATCGTTGTGAAAGCTGTTACTCCCAAGAAGTAGGGTCCCTACAAACCAAATAATAGGGGGGTGATGGACGCACTGAGGGGAGAACTGAGAGACAACCAACTCACAGATATTTGGAGAATGCTGAACCCACTATTGAGAGACTATACTTTATTTTCCCACCCCCACACAACATATAGCAGAATCGATTACTTCTTTGTATCTAGCAGACGGGCTCCAAAGATCTCCCATGCAGGGATTCCTGACATTTCATGGTCTGACAACGCACCTATAGTGCTGAGGTGCAATCAAGGATTCCTAGACAGACCTGGAGCAAATTGGAAACGTAACGAGTCTCTACTAAAAATCCCAGAAGTGGAGCAAATAATTGGTGGAGAGATTGACCAGTTTTTCCAATTGAATAACGTTCGTGTTGAATCCCACCTGGTACTGTGGGAGGCCCACAAAGTAACTATGAGGGGGGACCCTAATTAGTTTAGCGGCAAAACGAAAAAGAGAAAGAAATTAGAAAATATTTTTGTTACAATCAAAACTAAAAGATGAACTAGCCATCCATAAACAAAACCCTATCCCTACTCATCTTATAGAAATTCAGGACACCAGACTTGAACTTAATTTGGCCCTAACCTCCCAGAAGTGGCAACAGCTACGAAACGCATAGAATCCAAATCAGCTGTTGGAGGACATTGCCCGTGGAGAATTGGTGTGAGGAGGTGCTGGCAAGCAAGAAAGCTGTAGAGATCGTAGTGGCAGACAGCGTCTTCCGCCCTGACTGCAGTCGTCACAGGAAGTGATGCATGCGGAAGGATCTCTCAGTGACTGAATCACCGGCGTCTCCCCACGAGTCCCCACCAACGGTCCTCTCCAACGTACCTAAATCTCTGTACAAATGTGAGTGCATTACCTATGTGTGTTTTTTGTGCCACATTATACCCCTATGTACTACACTATTGTGTGCTCTCTTTCTTTTCCAACATCCTCGGGAGGTACACCCCAGCATTTATGGACAGATCTAGCCCACCAGATGTACAGCTCTAATATCAGAGGGCTTCAATTATAAAAGGGCTCCTGTCAAAGAGAGATGGATCTCTAACACGTCTGTTACAATTTTACTTATTGTGAGTGAGACCTATTAGAGACTATTGTTTGCACGTATATTTTATACGATCTGCACTATTATTTTTACCACTTTTTTCTTTCCCTGTATATCATCTTGAGAATCTGAGCGCTCCCCCTACCTGGAAGACAAGACAACACAATGAGCTGGTCAAAGAGGTGGTTTTATGAAAAAGCAAACAAACCAGATCATTGCTAGCGAACAAATTAAGGATTAACAGACCAAATTACAATATCCATGAGTTAAGAATAAAAACAGGAGTCACTACAGCCAACCCAAAAATCAATAGTGGAGGAATTCAAGAGCTTTTATGAGGAACTCTATAATTGGGAAAAAGTGGCACAGAATGATAAGACAACAAGAGTTCTGAGGGATTTCCTAAAGAGCTCGGGCCTACCAAGACTGAATGGTTTGGAGAGGGAACTATTAGGTTCAAGTTTCACCTTAGACGAACTAACACCGCCAGGCAGCACTGGTAAACCAGTGCTTCAGCACAAGAGTCCCGAGCGGCCTGTGCAAGGAGAGAGAGAGAGCTACAGACCTCAGGACTCGTAGCCTGGCCTCTGCTAAGGGTAGAGCAGCAGACCACAGGAAACAGGAAGCTGAAGAATACACGGGAGGTGCTCCGCTTTAGCACATGAACCAGGACACGGCCTCTGCTATGGAGAATGAGCAGCAAGCCCCACGTACCGGTAGATAGGCTCTTGCTGTGGAAGGATAGCAGGCCTCAGGAAACAGGGAGCTGAAGTCAACACTGGAGAGACCTCCGCTTCAGCACAGGAGACAGGAACAGACCTCTGCGTGAACTAGGGAATAGAACTTAGAGAGATTAGTACACAACAGAGCTAAGCCTTAGGGCTTGTGGCAGAACACTTGTGACAACCAGGAAGGGTTATGCTCGGCAGGGAAGCATTGTGGGGAAAGGTGTCTTTAAAGGTCAGTGAACCAATAGCAGAAGGGGCGTGTGACAGCATTGCCTCAATGAGTGAACACAAGGTGGAGCTGCAGCAAACATCAGGAGCAGTGTTCCAGGGCTGCACAGGTCTGTAAGGCAAGGCAAACAGCAAAGTAAGGTGCGGATCCGTTACAGCCTGTTTGTGCATTTCAGCTCTGAGTATGTAGCAATATTCAGGGGCAGGCCTAAGCAACCTATGAGCATGTTAATCCAAAGGGTGGATATGGATTGCAACACCCCCTGATGTGTGTGTGTGAGCCAATCGGTATCCAGCTTTGAGTTGTAATGATTCAAAGCTAGAGACACTCCCTGAGGATATTCAAATTGAGACATGTTCCCAAATTCAGTTAGTTAGCCAGTTGAGAGTCTTCAGAGAGAGAGCAGCACAGAGAATAGTTCTCTCCCTCCTACCCCACCTGGGTGGGGAGGGAGGGGAATCGTCCTGCCCTAATGCAGAGGGCAGAGTAAAGAGAGAGACGCCTATGATGCTGTGCTGATGTGATGCTGTGCTGTGCATGCTGATCTGCTCTGCTATTAAAGAACCACCAAAGAAGCTGCTGTGTGTGTATCACTGTCACTGTTCCTGTCATGAGAAGGAGAGTGTGTCAGTGGGGGTCTCTCCTCTGGAGACCCCAGGGGATCCCTACTGGCTGGAGGCGCTGCACCACCTGAGGAGAACAAGGTAACCTGTCCCACCCTCCTGTCTCTGTCCTGGGTTCTCCCCACACCCCCGCGCAGCGCGTCACACCGGTGGAGCGCACTCTTTCCCTACCAAGGAAGGGAAGGGGGGGTTGAGGGGGCCATCGGGGCCGTATGTTGTGCAGGCCTTGGCTATAGCTTCTCTGTGTGAGGCCGACATGTAAAAGAGGAAGTACCTTCCGAGCTGAAGCAGAAAGGGGAAATAAGTGGCAGGGGGAGGAGTAAGCAGAGAAAGAAGATCAGCTAGCAGGGGCACTGAGTATATCACCAGACGTCACTGCACACACGGCACAGAGTATATCACCAGACACACAGCACAGAGTATATCACCAGACCTCACTACACACAGGGCACAGAGTATATCACCAGACGTCACTACACACATGGCACAGAGTATATCACCAGACCTCACTACACACACAGGCACAGAGTATATCACCAGACCTCACTACACACACGGGCACAGAGTATATCACCAGACGTCACTACACACACGGGCACAGAGTATATCACCAGAAGTCACTACACACACAGCACAGAGTATATCACCAGACGTCACTACACACACGGGCACAGAGTATATCACCAGACCTCACTACACACACGGCACAGAGCATATCACCAGACGTCACTACACACACGGCACAGAGTATATCACCAGACCTCACTACACACGGCACAGAGTATATCACCAGACCTCACTACACACACGGCACAGAGTATAACACCAGACCTCACTACACACACGGCACAGAGTATATCACCAGACGTCGCTACACACACGGGCACAGAGTATATCACCAGACATCACTACACACACGGGCACAGAGTATATCACCAGACGTCACTACACACACGGGCACAGAGTATATCACCAGACGTCACTACACACACAGCACAGAGTATATCACCAGACGTCACTACACACCCAGCACAGAGTATATCACCAGACGTCACTACACACACGGCACCGAGTATATCACCAGACCTCACTACACACACGGCACAGAGTATATCACCAGACCTCACAACACACACAGCACAGAGTATATCACCAGACCTCACAACACACACAGAACAGAGTATATCACCAGACGTCACTACACACACGGCACAGAGTATATCACCAGACCTCACTACACACACAGCACAGAATATATCACCAGACGTCACTACACACACGGCACAGAGTATATCACCAGACCTCACTACACACACGGCACAGAGTATATCACCAGACGTCACTACACACACGGGCACAGAGTATATCACCAGACCTCACTACACACAAAGCACAGAGTATATCACCAGACGTCACTACACACACGGGCACAGAGTATATCACCAGACGTCACTACACACACGGCACAGAGTATATCACCAGACCTCACTACACACACGGCACAAAGTATATCACCAGCCTCACTACACACACGGGCACAGAGTATATCACCAGACTTCACTACATACACGGGCACAGACTATATCACCAGACGTCACTACACACACAGGCACAGAGTATATCACCAGACCTCACTACACACACGGCACAGAGTATATCACCAGACGTCACTACACATACGGACACAGAGTATATCACCAGACGTCACTACACACACAGGCACAGAGTATATCACCAGACCTCACTACACACACGGGCACAGAGTATATCACCAGACCTCACTACACACACGGCACAGAGTATATCACCAGACCTCACTACACACACGGGCACAGAGTATATCACCAGACCTCACTACACACACAGCAAAGAGTATATCACCAGACCTCACTACACACACAGGCACAGAGTATATCACCAGACCACACTACACACACAGCACAGAGTATATCACCAGACGTCACTACACACACAGCAGAGTATATCACCAGACCTCACTACAGACACAGCACAGAGTATATCACCAGACCTCACTACACACACAGGCATAGAGTATATCACCAGATGTCACTACACACACAGCACAGAGTATATCACCAGACCTCACTACACACACGGCACAGAGTATATCACCAGACGTCACTACACACACGGGCACAGAGTATATCACCAGACGTCACAACACACACGGGCACAGAGTATATCACCAGACCTCACTACACACGGCACAGAGTATATCACCAGACCTCATTACACACACGGCACAGAGTATATCACCAGACGTCACTACACACAGCACAGAGTATATCACCAGACGTCACTACACACACGGCACAGAGTATATCACCAGACGTCACTACACACACGGGCACAGAGTATATCACCAGACCTCACTACACACACGGCACAGAGTATATCACCAGACGTCACTACACACACGGGCACAGAGTATATCACCAGACGTCACTACACACACGGGCACAGAGTATATCACCAGACGTCACTACACACACAGGGCACAGAGTATATCACCAGACGTCACTACACACACGGCACAGAGTATATCACCAGACGTCACTACACACACAGCACAGAGTATATCACAAGACCTCACTACACACACGGGCACAGAGTATATCACCAGACGTCACTACACACGGCACAGAGTATATCATCAGACGTCACTACACACGGACACAGAGTATATCACCAGACACACGGCACAGAGTATATCATCAGACACACGGCACAGAGTATATCACCAGACGTCACTACACACACGGCACAGAGTATATCACCAGACGTCACTACACACACGGCACAGAGTATATCACCAGACGTCACTACACACACGGGCACAGAGTATATCACCAGACGTCACTACACACACGGGCACAGAGTATATCACCAGACCTCACTACACACACGGCACAGAGTATATCACCAGACCTCACTACACACACGGCACAGAGTACATCACCAGACGTCACTACACACACGGGCACAGAGTATATCGCCAGACGTCACTACACACACAGCACAGAGTATATCACCAGACCTCACTACACACACGGGCACAGAGTATATCACCAGACGTCACTACACACACGGGCACAGAGTATATCACCAGACGTCACTACACACACGGGCACAGAGTATATCACCAGACACACGGCACAGAGTATATAATCAGACACACGGCACAGAGTATATCACCAGACGCCACTACACACACGGGCACAGAGTATATCACCAGACGTCACTACACACACAGGGCACAGAGTATATCACCAGACGTCACTACACACACGGCACAGAGTATATCACCAGACCTCACTACACACACGGGCACAGAGTATATCACCAGACGTCACTACACACACGGGCACAGAGTATATCACCAGACGGCACTACACACATCACCAGACGGCACTACACACACGGGCAGAGAGTATATCACCAGACGGCACTACACACACGGGCACAGAGTATATCATCAGACACACGGCACAGAGTATATCACCAGACACAGGGACACAGAGAATATCACCAGACGTCACTACACACGGCACAGAGTATATCACCAGACGGCACTACACACACGGGCACAGAGTATATCACCAGACGGCACTACACACACGGGCACAGAGTATATCACCAGACGGCACTACACACACGGGCACAGAGTATATCATCAGACACACGGCACAGAGTATATCACCAGACACAGGGACACAGAGAATATCACCAGACGTCACTACACACACGGCACAGAGTATATCACCAGACGGCACTACACACACGGCACAGAGTATATCACCAGGTGTCACTATA
Source organism: Ascaphus truei (assembly GCF_040206685.1). NCBI lineage: Eukaryota > Metazoa > Chordata > Amphibia > Anura > Ascaphidae > Ascaphus > Ascaphus truei. Next base: position 491,242,669 of record NC_134484.1, read on the forward strand.
CATACAGCACAGAGTATATCACCAGACGGCACTACACACACAGCACAGAGTATATCACCAGATGTCACTACACACACGGGCACAGAGTATATCACCAGACACACCGCACAGAGTATATCACCAGACGGCACTATATACAGTGGGAGATGGGGGTGAGATTGTCACTATGTTTCTCACCAGCCCACAGCCAGCACCACGTGCAGCTCTCACCAGGGGGCGCTCACTGCACCTTGCTTGGGAGCCCACCAGGGGTCACTGTTCCATATGAGCTCAGGAGGAGCTGGTTAGAGGCGCTCTGGCCTCTCCTCTTCCCTCTCTATGGTCTCGTTGCTGCAGCCGGATGTCCTGGTGTGTGAGGTTTGATTCCGGCAGGAAACACTGACCCTGAGCACAGACTGTCCCACATCCTGAGGTGGGAATCCAGGTCACTCCCACAGGGAAGGACTGAGAGATCACAGGGGCTCCCCCCACCCTCCATAGGAAGTACACGGGCACAGAGTATATCACCAGACCTCACTACACACGGCACAGAGTATATTACCAGACACCACTACACACACGGGCACAGAGTATAACACCAGACCTCACTACACACACAGCACAGAGTATATCACCAGACCTCACTACACACACAGCACAGAGTATATCACCAGACCTCACTACACACACGGGCACAGAGTATAACACCAGACCTCACTACACACACAGCACAGAGTATATCACCAGACGTCGCTACACACACGGGCACAGAGTATATCACCAGACATCGCTACACACACGGGCACAGAGTATATCACCAGACGTCACTACACACACGGGCACAGAGTATATCACCAGACGTCACTACACACACGGGCACAGAGTATATCACCAGACGTCACTACACACACAGCACAGAGTATATCACCAGACGTCACTACACACACGGGCACAGAGTATATCACCAGACCTCACTACACACACGGCACAGAGTATATCACCAGACGTCACTACACACACGGGCACAGAGTATATCACCAGACCTCACTACACACACGGCACAGAGTATATCACCAGACGTCACTACACACACGGGCACAGAGTATATCACCAGACGTCACTACACACACGGGCACAGAGTATATCACCAGACGTCACTACACACACAGGGCACAGAGTATATCACCAGACGTCACTACACACACTGCACAGAGTATATCACCAGACGTCACTACACACACAGCACAGAGTATATCACAAGACCTCACTACACACACGGGCACAGAGTATATCACCAGACGTCACTACACACGGCACAGAATATATCATCAGACGTCACTACACACGGACACAGAGTATATCACCAGACACACGGCACAGAGTATATCATCAGACACACGGCACAGAGTATATCACCAGACGTCACTACACACACGGCACAGAGTATATCACCAGACGTCACTACACACACGGCACAGAGTATATCACCAGACCTCACTACACACAGCACAGAGTATATCACCAGACGTCACTACACACACGGCACAGAGTATATCACCAGACGTCACTACACACACGGGCACAGAGTATATCACCAGACGTCACTACACACACGGGCACAGAGTATATCACCAGACCTCACTACACACACGGCACAGAGTATATCACCAGACCTCACTACACACACGGCACAGAGTACATCACCAGACGTCACTACACACACGGGCACAGAGTATATCGCCAGACGTCACTACACACACAGCACAGAGTATATCACCAGACCTCACTACACACACGGGCACAGAGTATATCACCAGACGTCACTACACACACGGGCACAGAGTATATCACCAGACGTCACTACACACACGGGCACAGAGTATATCACCAGATGTCACTACACACACGGGCACAGAGTATATCACCAGACACACGGCACAGAGTATATAATCAGACACACGGCACAGAGTATATTACCAGACGTCACTACACACACGGCACAGAGTATATCACCAGACCTCACTACACACACGGCACAGAGTATATCACCAGACGTCACTACACACACGGGCACAGAGTATATCACCAGACGTCACTACACACACGGGCACAGAGTATATCACCAGACGTCACTACACACACAGGGCACAGAGTATATCACCAGACGTCACTACACACACGGCACAGAGTATATCACCAAACCTCACTACACACACGGGCACAGAGTATATCACCAGACGTCACTACACACGGCACAGAGTATATCACCAGACGGCACTACACACACGGGCACAGAGTATATCACCAGACGGCACTACACACACGGGCACAGAGTATATCACCAGACGGCACTACACACACGGGCACAGAGTATATCATCAGACACACGGCACAGAGTATATCACCAGACACAGGGACACAGAGAATATCACCAGACGTCACTACACACACGGCACAGAGTATATCACCAGACGGCACTACACACACGGGCACAGAGTATATCACCAGACGGCACTATACATACAGCACAGAGTATATCACCAGACGGCACTACACACACGGCACAGAGTATATCACCAGGTGTCACTATACATACAGCACAGAGTATATCACCAGACGGCACTACACACACAGCACAGAGTATATCACCAGACGTCACTACACACACGGCACAGAGTATATCACCAGACCTCACTACACACACGGGCACAGAGTATATCACCAGACGTCACTACACACGGCACAGAGTATATCACCAGACGGCACTACACACACGGGCACAGAGTATATCACCAGACGGCACTACACACACGGGCACAGAGTATATCATCAGACACACGGCACAGAGTATATCACCAGACACAGGGACACAGAGAATATCACCAGACGTCACTACACACACGGCACAGAGTATATCACCAGACGGCACTACACACACGGGCACAGAGTATATCACCAGGTGTCACTATACACACGGGCACAGAGTATATCACCAGACGGCACTACACACACAGCACAGAGTATATCACCAGATGTCACTACACACACGGGCACAGAGTATATCACCAGACACACCGCACAGAGTATATCACCAGACCGCACTATATACGGTGGGAGATGGGGGTGAGATTGTCACTATGTTTCTCACCAGCCCACAGCCAGCACCATGTGCAGCTCTCACCAGGGGGCACTCACCGCACCTTGCTTGGGAGCCCACCAGGGGTCACTGTTCCATATGAGCTCAGGAGGAGCTGGTTAGAGGCGCTCTGGCCCCTCCTCTTCCCTCTCTATGGTCCCGCTGCTGCAGCCGGATGTCCTGGTGTGTGAGGTTTGATTCCGGCAGGAAACACTGACCCTGAGCACAGACTGTCCCACATCCTGAGGGGGGAATCCAGGTCACTCCCACAGGGAAGGACTGAGAGATCACAGGGGCTCCCCCCACCCTCCATAGGAAGTACACACACAGTGAGGGGGGGATAAAGTGCACATCTCAGGCACTGAGGGGGGGACACACTGAGGAACAGGCTCTGAAGCCTCTAAGTCCCTTTTCCTGTGCCCCCCTCACATTGCCCACCCCCTGCTGCACAGAGATCTTCAGCCTGTGTTATTGGGTAAGTGCTTTCCTCCTCCTCCCTTCCCCTCCCTTGTGTGACCTGTGCACATTATCCCAGTGCTGTTCTCAGCTTCCTTAGGCCTCGGTCCCGCTGCGCTCGTTGGCGCGGGCGGCGGGTCGCGAGTTCCCCACCAGCAGGGGAATCCTCGCGAGCCGGTCCCGGTCCCCACTGGCTGCACAGCTGACTACACGCTGTTGCGCGTCAGCCGCTGGAGACACCACAGAATGGTGTTTTCTAGCTTCGACGCGTGACGTGTGTGGCTGTGAGCCAATGGGGAGGGGAGGCTTCGGGAGGAGGAGAGGCTTCGGGGAGCGGGGAGGAGTGTGGAGTGAAAGCAGGTGAGTGCCTCTCTGTGTGCATGCCTGTCTGTGTGTGTGTGTGTGTGTGTGTGTGTGTGTGTGTGTGTGTGTGTGCGTGTGCGCGCGTGCGTGCCTGCCTGTGTGTATGAATGAGTGCCTGCGTGTGTTTAAACTTACTTTCCAGCTCCAGCCCGAGTCCGTGGAGGGAGGGGGGGTGGGAGAGTAGCGGGTCCCTCCGCTCAAGCCACGCCCCCCCTCCCTGTCAAACCGCCCACCACCCGCTCCGGCTCCCGCTCCCTACAGACCGCATATCGCGGTCTGTGTATCTCAGCGCACCGCCTGTCAGCAGTGCGGGTGCGCTGACTCTGGGAGCGGGGCCTTAGCCTTACACACAGGAGCCTGAGAGGCTGAGCCTCTGATAGTGAGGGGGGGCCTCTGGCACTGGGGGGGTTACTCCTCCTGTATCACAGGGACTGGGAGATAATGGGGGTTATTTTACATTGGGAATTAACATTAGGAATCAGTGAGGATAAGATTGGGAAAGTTATTAAATAGAGTTAGAAAGTAATTAGATTGAGGGAGTATTGGTTGGCGTTTAACTCCTTCATTACCACAGGGGCAGCATCCTGTGTGTGTTATGGGCTATAGCTTCTCTATACACGATACATAAAGCTTGGCCCCCTGCAGACGCACTTACCTGAATGCCCTCCTACTGTCTCTCTACGTTCTCCCCACCAATTAGATTGTAAGCTCCTCGGGGCAGGGACTCCTCCGAAATGTTACATTTATGTCTGAAGCGATTATTCCCATGATCTGTTATTTGTATGTTATTTATATGATTGTCACGTTTATTACTACTGTGAAGCGCTATGTACACTAATGGTGCTATATAGATAAATACATACAATTGCTGTTGGTATGTACATACTAACTCATTTTGAATGCCATCTTAAGCATGTTTATATAATTATTTCACATAACTCTGCTTAGAATATATATATATATATATATATATATATATATATATATATATGTGTGTATATGTGTGTGTAATGGGTGTTCCCTGTGAACACAGACGCTCTGATGCTGTATATTACCTGTGTGGCCCTTAGGAGCCCAAGCCTCCGCTCGGGGAGCCTGGGGTACATATTTATCTCTCTCGTGGTGCAACGCCTCCACCTGGGAGGGATCCCGACATGGCGGGAGGGGCCCCTCACAGGACTCAAACCAATGACAGCCACTTGGTATGAATCAACAAAAGTATCCTTTACTGAACATGCATATATTCCTTATACTCTATAAGTCCCAATGTCATTCACTCCCACTTCTGAGTGTATACCCCTTGCCCACTACCGTGTACCCCCACACCGTGTCCACAGAATAACCCCCTTGTCCCGTGGTCAGCGCTGCCACTATGTGTGAGTACTCTGTAGGTGGTGCTCGTGAGTAACAATACCTGCCCAGTGCGACGGCACCCGGGCGTTCAAAAGATCTTCAAAAAGGGTCCGACGACCTCCTGGTTCCACCAGCGAGATGATCGGTCAGGGTCGTCCACCCTGGGTACAGTTCCGCTCTCTCTGCGGAGTAGGCCTGATCCCAGGCCTCGGTAGGAAGCGCAGCGTCCGCTGTGTCCCTGACTGGCTCTGTATATGCTAAAGGGGCAGGTTCCCTAACCTCGGGCCTGTCCCTGCAGTAACACAATCTACTGAGTGGCTCGGGTGCTAACTGGGGCCTAGGGGGCTGCTGGCCTAGTGCAGTGGGTCACTGACCCCTGCACCCTCACCTCCTTCCCCTAGACTCTCCTGGCGCCGACTGACGTGTTTCCCAGCGCGCAAAATGTATCAATCCCTGAGAGCAGGGAGATACTGCAGCCCTATTGGCTCCCTGGCGTCATGTGGGGCGCTCCTGAGGCTCATGTGACATGTAGTCCCTGCCCATAGTCTCTCCTGATTGGTGGGGGTTCACGCGCTATAACTGCGTATGCGCGAGCTAGCCGAAGGCCTCCGCATTTACTGCCCTCACTGCGCATGCGCCAAGCAAAAGAAGATGGCGGCGTCCTGCAATGGGAGCCGCCGGGAGTACCTGGCTACGTGATCGCCGCCGCACCAGCACCCAGCAACCGCCCGCACCCACTCTTGCGGCCAGCTGACGGGTCAGTCGTTGTGTTCGGCAGACCCCCGCGACTGCCGCCAAGGTGAGGAGGGGTACTGGAAAGCCCAAGGGGACCGGGATATATATGTATGTATGTATGTATGTACGTATGTATGTGTGTGTATGTACTTTTGTCAAGTCCATTATTACATGGAAACCCCTTAAGGCAATGCTTGCTGCTTTAAACATAGCCTGGGATGAGATGCAAAGCCAATAAACCCACTCACAGACAGACTGTCTTATTGTGTTTACAATACTTGTATGATACGTGTGGATACGTTCCACAGATATAACACAGAGAATAGAGCTTTTGATTCAGTATCAGAATATAACTATTCCGCTGGAAATTATCTGGGTCGGGAAGCAGTGATCCCGTCATAATAGGACGGGGCTTATAAGGGTGTGAGCAGGTCAGAAGTCTGTGTCCTACCTTCAGATGGGCAGAGCCTATTCCCTCATGTCATGTGCTGACATTGAGAGACCAGGGGAAAATAAATAATCAGTGAGTAACATGTCAGTGTTTCCCCAGGCATTCCTTTATATAAGCATGTCCTGCCAGGTACAAATGTGCTGAATGTGAGAAACTGGAGGTGATCGAGGAACAAATTAATGAGGGTGTGAGGGATCAAACCCCCCTATTTATTATGGTGGGGTAAGGTGAGGGAAGTTACTGCACTGGTTCCTCTGCATTACCCACTTCTCACCGTATGAAATAGGAAAGTGAGACTGTGTCAGTATGGAGCAGAACTGCTGGACCTGAGAGAGTATCGGGAGCATTTATCAAAGTCTCACTCATGTACTGTATCTGCGTTTTATTCTTACTATGGAACAGTACAGTATGTTACTATGTTACACTATGGGGACTTTACTGGTCTTTTGGCTGCTAATCTCCGACTCTTTATACTTTTCTAGATGGTTATGTTGTGACACAATCCTGAGCCATTAAAGTTTTGCAGTGTATGAAATTAAGTGCCTGTTTGCGGATGGACCATGTGTGTTTTTTGGTGCCCCTGTCTTCTCCGACTCCTTTTGGGGTTAATGATTTAGGTGTGAAAGAGCTGATACTAAATGCTGTATATTTCTCCAAAAAAACTGATCATTCCAATTCTGTTTTATATACAGGCACATTCTAAAACCCAACACATATGGATTAACCTCCAGAGGACCACTGCCCACTGCCAGCACCTCCCAGAGGACCACTGCCCACTGCCAGCACCTCCCAGAGGACCACTGCCCACTGTCAGCACCTCCCAGAGGACCACTGCCCACTGCCTGCACCTCCCAGAGGACCACTGCCCACTGCCAGCACCTCCCAGAGGACCACTGCCCACTGCCAGCACCTCCCAGAGGACCACTGCCCACTGCCAGCACCTCCCAGAGGACCACTGCCCACTGCCAGCACCTCCCAGAGGACCACTGCCCACTGCCAGCACCTCCCAGAGGACCACTGCCCACTGCCAGCACCTCCCAGAGGACCACTGCCCACTGCCAGCACCTCCCAGAGGACCACTGCCCACTGCCAGCACCTCCCAGAGGACCACTGCCCACTGCCAGCACCTCCCAGAGCAGCGCTGCCCACTGCCAGCACCTCCAGAGCAGTGCTGCCCACTCCCAGCACCTCCCAGAGCGGCACTGCCCACTGCCAGCACCTCCAGAGGACCACTGCCAACACCTCCCAGAGCAGCACTGCCCACTGCCCGCACCTCCAGAGCAGCGCTGCCCACTGCCCGCACCTCCAGAGCAGCGCTGCCCACTGCCCGCACCTCCCAGAGCAGCACTGCCCACTCCCAGCATGGATCCACGCTTGATAAGTGAGTAGAGGAGATATTTTAGTGTCTTTGGAATATGCAAGGGGGGAATATCTGATTATTTGGCAGTTATGTGAGTCAAACACCCAAACGAATCTTATTTTCCTATAGAACTATCAGCAGGTAAGAAGATAATATATCTTCACCTCTGTCATGTTCTGCCAGAAGGGCTAGTAATACATTTCTTTACAAGAGGTATTATATTATACCAATATCAGAGGAGGTGAAAGCACAAGAAGCGCCCCCACTCCCAGCTTTACATGATGGGTTTTCCTTTTCTTATTGCCAGATTTCCCAGTGATTGTATCGGAGAGGTTAGAGATTAAGTCAGAGAAAGAAGAGACAGACACTGAGGAACATGTGACCCGAATAAAGGAAGAAATAGATGCATTTCCTGTTTGTGGTAAGTACCATTACATCCTCACTTATCTGTATTCAGTCTGTTTAAAAATGGACTGAAATGGGTACAATATTTTGGTAAATAATATTAAAGCGTGCATACAATTATAAGATACCTGTCCTAATGAAAGAAATGATTTATCTAAGGTTATATTGAGGATATTATTGTTATTGAGGTTTGAACATTGGTAGCTCCAAAATGTTTTCAGCACTCGGGGTTAATACTACTTCAGCAGTCAAAGGGTTAATAACAAAGTAAAATCAATCACTTCACCCCTCCCCCATAGGGATCAGTATAGAGTATTTCTGTATACTGATATCACAAGAAGCGCCCCCACTCCCAGCTTTACATGATGGGTTTCCCTTTTCTTATTGCCAGGTTTCCCAGTGGTTGTGCTGGAGAGTTTAGAGATTAAGTCAGAGAAGGAAGAACCGAACACTGAGGAACATCTGACCCCAATAAAGAGTGAAACTGTTCCATTTCCTGTCTCTGGTGAGTACCTTTTCCCCTTTGTCTGCACAAAGGGATGTTATCTTGTTACAAGGAGCATGGTCACATTTAGTGAATATTCATGGTTAATTGCCTCTCATAGGAAGTCCCCAGGCCTGCTGGGTGTTCTGGGACAAGCCACATGCAGCAGTTAGAAGTGCAATATGGCTCTCAGACACGTATAAAGGTTGGAAATGCAGAGTTATGGGTATCTGACCATCAATAGATGCGATAAAACGCATTTTTTGAAAACAAATTCAAGGGACCCTTCCCTAACTAACCTGGTTCCCCAGCTTAACAATACCCTCTCATTTAGGGTCATTAGATACGCATTAATAGCCACAGTCTTTAGACATAGCTTAACTGATAGATTGGGACAGCGTCCCAAGAGTCCCGGCAATTCTTCCGGACAGTGAAAGTCATGATGGGGGCGTCCTATCCAAACTGCATACAGGGGAGCAGTGTGCCCCCAGCCTCCAGGCTCTAGGAGAGAAAATGAAGCAGCAAACCTAGCTGCCATACATACTTGTTCCTTTATTAGGATAGCAGGTGAGGGAGAACTAGATGATTAAACTGACGAGTTTTCATCCCTCTGTAGGCAGCCTGTAGGACGATAGTTGAGGCGCGTATACGCCGATCATTTTCTCTTTCCCTTCTTCCTTTGGATAAGAGCTTTGCAGGGCTTCTGAATAATTTGAATGCTTTTCTCCCTTTTCAATACGTTTAGTCCACTTGTGAGAGAATTATTTTCCTTGCGTACATCTCGTAATTCTGCTCTCAGAGCCTCCATCTCTTCCTGGCGCTGGCTCTGTGTGCATGAACACATCCCTCATTACATTTAGGAACTCTGCCTTCATTACGTCTAGGGCCTCTACAAATCTCGTTGCTAGGGTCCCATCAGCTTGTCTTTCCCAGGTTTCTTTCTCCTGGTCTTCCTGACTGTTGGGGATGGAGCAGCATCTCTGCTCTTCTGGCTCATTCTTCAGTTTCTGGACCCTCTCGTGCTCCCTCTCATACTGCTCTGCGGGGACACACTGGGTACTCAGACACTCATTCCTGACAGGACACAACTTTATGTGGTCAGACACATGACGCATTAAACACATTTTTTCCTCCATTTTTGCTCTTTCAGGTGTATTCTTCACCCTGACCTCTGGGGGTGCTATTGCGTCAATACTTTTCACACACTTCCCTGTGTATGCTGTATGCAGAACTGGTAGTCATACACAGTAGGATAGACTTTACTCAGTCTGTACTTTACTTTGGCTGGGTGGCCATTTTAAACCCCCGCATTTATTTGCAAACACACTGAGATTGGTGTTGTAGCCACAGGGTTATAATATACACCAAATAAACTTGAATTGAATATGACTGTGATATAATAAAGAGATTTTATTCCTTAAAAGACAGGTGGACACACAATGTTGGACAAATAACAAACGGAATATATACACTTAAGGACGGGCCAATGAAATAACCAGGTTTCAGGTTAGCAGTTCATCAGGTATCAGTCAGGTAGAATCACGAAGAACACTGGGCTTGTCCAGGGTTATAATAATACACACAAATAAAAATATCACTGGGTTGAATCGCATACGGCTAAGATATGATAAATTAAGTTTATTCCTTGAAAAAGGTGAACACATAAGATTATACAAATTACATAGAGAATATGGACACTTACGTTAGATGGGGCAATGAAGTAATCTGGATTAGCAATTCATTCATCAACACAGGATAAAAAATGAAGACATGATCGAAGACAATGGGCATAGAGCTTACAATCAGTTATATAGGACTTAAGCACTATACCATAGCATTGGGTGCCAGGTATTGGTTATCAATTACCTCTACCCAATTACCCTTTGCCACCTCACGTTGGAAGCAAAGGAATACCTGCCCCCAGGGGTGGGCATTCTAATCAGGGGCTCATTTCCCTAGCCCTCTTCCCAACAGACCGGTGTCCCCTAGTCTGGTTTGGGCAGGAAAACCTTTGTCTGTGTCAGGGTCGCCTAGACCTCCTGCCTAGCCATAGTTCTTCTTTGTCCACTGGGTGTGCTGCTGTCTTCTGGTTCCTCTGTCTGCGTGTCTGTCTTCTTGTTGCTCCTCTCTCTGTCTTATAGCTCGGCTTCCTGTTTGTTCCCTTGCCTTTGTTTCAAGTCAGACTCCTATGCCTCTGTCTTTGATCCTGACCTGTTCCTGTATATTGATTCTGTTCTTAGTAAAGGCCCTTGCTGGTAATCTGGCTTGTCCCTGTTTATTTCCTGGTCTCAGTCCCTGCTCCCCGTTCTCAGCCCCTGCTCCCAGACCTGTCCCTGCTCCCCTGTCCTGTTCCAGTCTCCTCGTTGCTGACCTCTGCTTGTTACCCGACTGCGCTGTCTGCCACCTGCCTCGGACCCTCTGATTGTGGCCCCTACTACGCTCTTGCTGTTCCGGCCACCGAGATCCTACCCGCCACAGGAGTCTACCGTGACAGTCAGAAGGTGTGATGTATAACACCTACAGAACAACTCAGGTCCTGCTCTATTCCGCCCCAGCATATACAATCAAGGTGGGGGAGCCTTTGACCAGGGGGCCTGTTGTAGACCTACAGTCGCCCCCTGAACATAAACATACTGCAGAGCCGGTGTCCTTCCCGGGCTTTTATGCCAGACACCAAATATAGTACATTTCCACAATTATATTTATATTATAATCCGTTTGGCTGGGCCAAGCGGGCTACAAATTGCCAGATCCTCATGACGGAGGGGATTCTACACAGTGGCCAATTTTCAGCTCGCTGGGACCCACCGAACCGGAGTTACAGAAATACACTTTAAATGCACATTTACAGAAATTACATTTCTCTGCCATTGATGTCAATGGCAGAAACCCAAACTAAACAATTTACCTGACCGTCCTGTTCCTCAGAGATGGTTGATATTTGCCATGCAGTCATGCCGGAACGAGGATTACGTGGTGGCCAAATCCCAGCTCTCTATTCCGCACAGAACCGGAGTTATGGACTTCAGTTTTTTTCAGTTTTTAACTTAGCCGTTTACCTTGCGGCTTCTACCGCCATAAGAATCAATAGGGCCTCCGCTACTATTGGAGTCAATGGGCAACTCATACTTTTCACAGTTAACCATACTCCGTTTGGTTGAGGGGAGAGGGCTGGAAATTGCCATGCAGTCATGCCGGAACAGTGATTATATTCTGGCCAAATCCCAGCTCTCTGGTCCCCACGGAACCAGAGTTATGAGGTTTCAGTTTACACAGTTTCATACTTGGATTTTAAAAGCCACGCGGCTTCCCTCCGCCATTGCGGTCAACGGTTGGACTCGTGGCCGGCGCAACCCTTTCTCGTCGCCATTAATTGTCGGACCTGATTGGGGTCGAGTGAGGGGCTAGGGGCAAAAAGAATTTTATTTCGGAATGCCCTAGAACAAAAGTTTCCCATGCTAATTGGTGGTGAACTTGACCGAAGCTATGTTCGCACGCTAATTGTGTGATAAAAGCTCCTCATTGACATTGTATCCGCTTCTGCGGTTTTGCGGTCTGGCTGGCTGCCAGCTCGTTCCTGGAGGTCGGCTTCGAGGAATCCCATTGAAATACATTACTCCAGTCACTTTCAATGGGGAAGCTCCGCTTCTCCTATCGGGCGCCACTTGCAGGTCTTCTATGATATCGGGCCCAAACCACTGAAATTTCCATTAACTTGCATGGGGCTTCTATGGACAGGCTTCAAAATTGAGCCTGAAAAGGCAGGAAAGGGGTCAAAGGGCCATAAACCTGCAAATGCAAATGTAGTCATACACAGTAGAACATACTGGACACCTAACAAGCTCCTATTGAACCCCCAAAATAACCACAACATATACAGCTAAACCCCGTTATAACGCGGGTCTCGGGGTCCACCCCGAGACCACCGCGTTACTAACGGGGTCGCGAGAAAAAAAATGGCCGCCGCGCTTTAGCGCATATTCATCCCGCGGGACAGGAGATGGGAGCGGGCATGTCCCTCCGCTCCCCGCTTCCCCCTGTCACCGCGGGACAGGCCGCGGGGCAGGAGATGGGAGCGGGGATGTCCCTCCTGTCCCCGCTTCCCCCTGTCACCGCGGGACAGCCCGCGGGGCAGGAGATGGGAGCGGGGATGTCCCTCCTGTCCCCGCTTCCCCCTGTCACCGCGGGACAGGCCGCGGGGCAGGAGATGGGAGCGGGGATGTCCCTCCTGTCCCCGCTTCCCCCTGTCACCGCGGGACAGGCCGCGGGGCAGGAGATGGGAGCGGGGATGTCCCTCAGGTCGCCGCTTACCTCAGATCCCGCTGCCTGCATGGAGGTGGTAGCGGGGGGTTTCTTCTCCCCACCGCTGTCCCCGGTGCTCCCGCTGCCTGCGCGGGAGGAGGGGGGACCGGGTGGTGGTGCTGGTCGCGGCCTTTCCTCTGCTCCGACCCCACCCCCGTCTGTGTAGAGTGAGAGAGTGTGTGTGTGTATGTATATATGGGAGAGAAAGTGTGTGTGTGTATATGGGTGTGTGTATGTGGGTGTGAGTGTGTGTAAGTGTCTGTGAGTGTGTGTAAGTGTCTGAGTGTGTGTGTAAGTGTGTGTGAGTGTCTGTGAGTGTCTGTGAGTGTGTGTGAGTGTCTGTAAGTGTGTGTGAGTGTCTGTAAGTGTGTGTGAGTGTCTGTGAGTGTCTGTGAGTGTCTGTGAGTGTAAGTGTGTGTAAGTGTGTGTAAGTGTGTGTAAGTGTGTGTGAGTGTGTGTGAGTGTGTGTGAGTGTGTGTGAGTGTGTGTGAGTGTGTGTGAGTGTCTGTAAGTGTGTGTGAGTGTCTGTAAGTGTCTGTAAGTGTGTGTGAGTGTCTGTGAGTGTGTGTGAGTGTCTGTGAGTGTGTGTGAGTGTCTGTAAGTGTGTGTGAGTGTGTGTGAGTGTGTGTGAGTGTGTGTGAGTGTGTGTGAGTGTGTGTAAGTGTGTGTAAGTGTGTGTAAGTGTGTGTGAGTGTCTGTGAGTGTCTGTGAGTGTCTAAGTGTGTGTGAGTGTCTGTAAGTGTGTGTGCAGTGTGTGTGCAGTGTGTCAGTGTGTGCAGTGTCAGCAATGAGCAGTGTGTGTGCAGTGTGTGTGCAGTGTGTCCAATGAGCAGTGTGTGTGCAGTGTGTCCAATGAGCAGTGTGTGTGTGCAGTGTGTCCAATGAGCAGTGTGTGTGCAGTGTGTGTGCAGTGTGTCCAATGAGCAGTGTGTGTGCAGTGTGTGTGCAGTGTGTCAGTGTGTGCAGTGTGAGCAATGAGCAGTGTGTGTGCAGTGTGCAGTGTGAGCAATGAGCAGTGTGCAGTGTGTGTGCAGTGTGTCAGTGTGTGCAGTGTGAGCAATGAGCAGTGTGTGTGCAGTGTGCAGTGTGTGTGTCAGTGTGTGCAGTGTGAGCAATGAGCAGTGTGTGCAGTGTGCAGTGTGTGCAGTGTGAGCAATGAGCAGTATGCAGTGTGTGTGCAGTGTGTCAGTGTGTGCAGTGTGAGCAATGAGCAGTGTGTGTGCAGTGTGCAGTGTGTGTGCAGTGTGCAGTGCAGTGTGTCAGTGTGAGCAATGTGCAGTGTGTGTGCAGTGTGTCAGTGTGAGCAATGTGCAGTGTGTGTGCAGTGTGTGTGTGCAGTGTGTCAGTGTGTGCAGTGTGAGCAATGAGCAGTGTGTGTGCAGTGTGCAGTGTGTGTGTGCAGTGTGTCAGTGTGAGCAATGAGCAGTGTGTGTGCAGTGAGTGTGTGCAGTGTGTGCAGTGTGCAAAAAAAAAATGTAAAAAAAAAAATTTTAAATTTTTTTTTTTTTTTTTTTTTTTTTTTTAAACGGGAGCCACGGGAAAACCGCGTTATAACCGAATCGCGGTATAACGAGGCGCGTTATAACGGGGTTTAGCTGTATATAAGCATATGTGTGTCACAGAGGAGTGCTACTGAGCATGGCAATATATATTTAAAACCAGAGACAGAACATAAAACACAGACAGGGCTCAGTTTTAGCACATCCAGTGAAACTCATACACAGTACAGTGCCTAAATATATATGTATAAATATCTGTTAAGTAAAATGGTCTTTTAGTTTGACATTTTTGGCTTACTGTAGGCATAAAATACATTGAACTTACAATATTTTATATACATAAAAATATTCCGTTCGGTTGGGCCGAGTGGGCTAAAACTTGCCATGCCCTCATGCCGGAGGGGACTCTCCATGGTGGCCAAGTTTCAGCTCGCTGTGACCCACCGAACCGGAGATACAATAATGGATTTTAAAACCGCAAGTTGCACAGATTGCATTTCTCCGCCATTGGAGTCAATGGCAGAAACACAATTTTAAACAGTTAACCATACTCCGTTCGGTTGATCAGGGAGGACTGGAAATTGCCATGCAATCATGCCGGAGCGGTGATTGCATGGTGGCCAGATCCCAGCCCTCTAGTCCTTACCGAACTGGAGATAATGGTTTTAACACTTTCGCACTTCGCGTTTTAAAAGTTAGCGGCTTTTCACGGCATTGTGGTCAATGGCGGCGACCCTCGTGGCGGCTGCGAACCTTTCTCGTGGCCATTGCCCGTCGGACCCGGTTGGGGTCGAGTAAGGGAGTTCCTATGAGCTAGGGGCAAAAAGAATTGGACCGCTAGCTGCCCCAGAACCAAAGTTACAATTTTATTATGTTTGAACTTGACCGTGACCAAGTTCCCATAGTAATTTATGGATCAAAGCTCTTTCTTTGAGGTTGTAAATATTTTCGGATACTGCGGTTTGGCCGGCAGCCAACTCAGTTCCTGGAGAGCGGACTCAAGGTATTTCCCATTGAAATGCATTACGCCGTTTATTTCAATGGGGAAGCGCCGCTCCTCCTCTCGGGCGCCATCTGCTGGTCTTTCTTGATATAGGGCCAAAAACCTTGAAATCTCCATAGACTTTCATGGAGCTTCCATGGCGACCTATGGGACAGGGCTGCAAATGGGGATTAAAAAGGCGGGAAGGGGAACAAAGGGCCATAAACATGCAAACACAATTAACCCTTTCCCTCCCGACCTGATCCCAGTGTATGTGCTTGGTGCATACACTGTAAGGGTAAAATCACATGTAATCAGTGACATACATTTTGTACTGAGGTAGGGGCATAAAAACACTTAACATGCTATGGAGCTCCAATGGCGACCTATGGGACAGGGCTGCAAATGGGAGGTAAAAAGGCGGGAAGGGGAACAAAGTGCCATAAACATACAAACACTGTTAACCCTTTCCCTCCCGACCTGATCCCAGTGTATGTGCTTGGTGCCTACACTGTAGGGGTAGAAACACATGTAACCAGTGAAATACATACAACCAAAAGGGGGAACACATATTGTACTGAGGCAGGGGAATAAAAACACATATAAGCATTATTACAGTTAACCCTTCGCCTCCCACATGATGGTAAGGGTGGCCAGCTGGGGTGTAACCCCTTTATTACCGGGCCAGCCCCCCTAACTCGTCACAAGGGTCGACCCACATTCTCCACCATAAGTGACAAACGCCCCCCTTGCGTAGCGCTGACATCTTTCTGGGCTCTTACCGACACAGTCTTCTAGGGTTTATTTAGAAAAAACACAAGAATAAGAGGTAGCAGTATAGTGCGTAACTCCAGGCTTCTGTCTGTTTTATTTCATCCCAATAAGGGACTGCAGATTCAATAGATACATGTTGGAGGCACTCAGCCATTAACCTCCAGCGGTTTACTCATATCAGTGTCTTAACTCTATGCCCAAGGCATACTTGAAAACGAGAGGTATCTCTCAATGCATTACTTCCTGGTAAAATGTTTTATAAATAAATAAGTGACACTAAACATTTCAAACACCGTCACTTTAAGAAACAAAAGAAACCATAAAAGTAACACCTATCTCTCTCTTTTTTTAGGGATCTAACTATACAGTAGTATCAGCCTCTCTAACGGTTGCCGAGCCAACTAACCTGGTACCCCAGCTTAAACAATACCCTCTCATTTAGGGTCACTAGATACACAATAATATCCAGTCTTTAGGCATAGCTTAATTGATAGATGGGGACAGCGTCCCAAGAGTACAAGCAATTCTTCCAGACAGTGAAAGTCATGATGGGGACGTCCTCCCCGAACTGGATACAGGGGAGCAGCGTGCCCCCAGCCTCCAGGCTCTAGGAGAGAGAATGAAGCAGCACGGCTTGCTGCCATATATACCTGTTTCTGTAATTGGGAGAGCAGGTGCGGGAGAACTAGACCCATTGTAAACTGTGGCCTGGTCTTTCCATCCACCTGCCTGAGTAAATGTGAAGCTGTGGCATGGATCCTTTTGCACTATTCCTGCACTTTCTGACCTAAATCAGGCGGAAAGCTGCCTAATATCCTGGGACTAAGTCACAGTATTTATCACGTTTTTCACTTTATTAAGTTAAGATTATTTAGCACATTTATTGTCATCACCTCCTCCTTGGAGCGCCTTTTCCGTTTTCTATCACATGACCACCAGCAGGTAAGAAGATAATATATCTTCAGCCATAAGTCATTTTCTGCCAGAAGGGCTAGTAATACATTTCTTTACAAGATATATTATATTATACCAATATCAGGAGGTGAAATCACAAGAAGCGCCCCCACTCCCAGCTTTACATGATGGATTTTCCTTTTCTTGTTGCCAGGTTTCCCAGTGGTTTATTTATTTATAAAATATTTTACCAGGAAGTAATACATTGATAGTTACCTCTCGTTTTCACGTATGTCCTGGGCACAGAGTAAAACAAATAATACATGGTTACAAATACAGTTACATAAATGAACAGGGTATACATTATATACAAGACATTGCGTGCACAGTTAAAGAAAATATATATTATGAGCGTATGAAACAGTTACAGACCAGGTTAAAATGCGAGACAGCCTTAGATTTGAAAGAACTTAAACTGGTGGTGGATGTGAGAGTCTCTGGTAGGTTGTTCCAGTTTTGGGGTGCACGGAAGGAGAAGGAGGAACGTCCGGATACTTTGTTGAGCCTTGGGACCATGAATAGTCTTTTGGAGTCTGATCTCAGGTGATAAGTGCTGCAAGTGGTAGGGGTGAGGAGCTTGTTCAGGTAGCTGGGTAGCTTGCCCATGAAGAATTTAAAGGCGAGACAGGAAAGGTGAACTTTGCGCCTAGATTCTAGTGTTGGCCAATCTAGTTCTTTGAGCATTTCGCAGTGATGTGTATTGTAGTTGCATTGGAGAACAAAACAAGAAATTGAATTGTAGAGGGTGTCAAATTTGCTAAGGTGGGTTTGAGGAGCCGAGCCATATACCATGTCTCCATAGTCAATAATTGGCATTAGCATCTGCTGTGCGATACGCTTTCTGACCAGGAGACTTAGGGAGGATTTGTTCCTGTAAAGTACCCCTAGTTTGGCATAGATCTTGGTTGTCAGGGTATCAATGTGCATCCCGAATGTTAAGTGGGAGCCAAACCATAAGCCCAGGTATTTAAAACTAGTGACAGGTGTTAGGGTGGTTCTAATCAGGAGCTCAGTCACTGGAAGCTTTACAAATTTAGTCTTGGTCCCAAATACCATTGTTACAGTCTTGTCAGTGTTTAAAAACAGTTTGTTTTGGGAAATCCAGTTTTCGAGTCTCAAAAAGTCAGACTGAAGCGTGTTGAAGGTCAGAGAGGCTATGGCTGTGTTCATATAGGATTGTGTCATTTGCATACATGTGTATTGAGGCTTCCTTACAAGCTGTGGGAAGATCATTAATGAACACTGAGAAGAGTAGGGGCCCCAGAACAGAGCCTTGCGGGACACCCCAGGTTGATATCCAAGGGGTTGGAGTTAGAGCCTGAGATGGACACATGTTCGGATCTTCCTGATAGGTAGGACTGAAACCAGTTTAAAGCATGTTTCCCTATTCCAGAGCTCTGGAGTTTGTTAAGCAGGATAGCATGATCAACTGTGTCTAAAGCCTTTGCAAAATCTAGGAATACTGCACAAGTGAGTTGTCCCCGTTCCATTCCACACTGGATTTCATTGCAAACTTTTAGCAGGGTAGTTACTGTGGAGTGTTTGGGACGAAACCAAGATTGGATTTGGCTAGGGAAATTTGTCTTGGTATAGAGATCACTTAATTGGGAGTGGACACATTTTTCCATGACTTTGGATAGAAGTGAGATTGGCCTGTAGTTTGAGACAGTGTTTTTGTCCCCACTTTTGAAGATTAGGACAACTCTGGCAGTGTTCCAGGTCTTAGGGATATGGCCTGCAGACAGGATAGAGTTGACTATGGACGCAATTGGTTTGGCAATGGCTGGGGCACCAAGTCGTAGGAACCTAGATTGTAGTAAGTCGGGTCCACATTGGCTGCTTAGTTTTAGTTTGAGGAGCGCTTGTATAATCTCCTCTTCAGATACTGGGCCAAATTGAAAATTGTGGGCAGTGTTGGGAGGGGGTGGGACTGTAGGGGTACTCCCAGGATGAGATTCAGGTTTGTGGTTTGGGCTGCGTTTCGCTAATAAGTTAGTGGCACACCCCACAAAGTAATCATTGAATGCATTTGCAATGTCAGTGGGGTTTGTCAGAGTAATATCCCCCTTAGTGATATTACTTGATTGTTGATGGTTAGGAGGCTGGAATATATTGTTGATAACCTTCCAGAAGTTACCTGAGTTTGATATATTCTGGTGGAGATTGTCAGAGTAATATTGTGCTTTTGCATGCCTTGTTTGCCTTGTGCACATGTTCCGCAGGCATCTGTAGTGATTGAGATCCTTGGTAGTGCCAGTTACTTTGTAGCTTTTCCACAAGGCATCCCTGAACTGGTAGAGTGCTATAAGGTCAGGTGTAACCCATGGAAGGTGGGCCCCCCGTACCCTTATTTTGCGTAGTGGAGCATGGGTATCGCAGAGTTTTAAGAACTGTGATTGGAAATAGTCGAGCGCAGAATCAGGGCCGGGAATTAAATCGATTTCTGTGCCATGGGCAGTTGGTAAGGTCAGCCAGAAACTGTTGTGGGTTAAAGTTTTTAAATGTTCTAGTGAGGAGAACTTTAGGGCTTGAATGGGGCGGTTTAATTTTCCTTACACAGTACACTATTGAATGGTCACTGAAAATATCAGGAAGGATGCCAGAGGATTGGATTCTGCTGGGGTTTGAGGAGTGGTTGTCCTGGAGATTAAAGAGTAAGGCTGCCCATTGTGGGTAGCATTGGATCTTTGGGACATGGTTTGTGGCGATATGTTAAGGGTTTGTTACAACCGATAGTTAAACATTTACCATCCTTTTTGAGAGACTCAAACAGATCTGTTATGTGCTAAAAAAGCTGTTAAATTGCATAAGAACTATAGATGAGTTACGATGGACGTTATGTCGTTATACTTCATTGATCATGACCAGGGTATTAAGGCTACTCCATTTTTCCTTCAGTCCTCCTCATTATCTATTTCACTTCGCACTTTTCTTTTAGATTCCATCACATTTTTATTGACTCACAATTATTTTTTATTTGAGTCACAGTTTTACTTGCAGACACGGGGTACGGCTATGGGTACCTCCTTTGCCCCGTCGTATGCTAATCTTTTTATGGGTCTCTGGGAAACCACATTTATTTTTGGGGTTTTTAATCTTTTTCTGCATCATATTATTTTTTACAGATTTTCTGTCAGGGGCTGCAGAACAGGGATACAGAGGAGGCTTACATGAATGCCAAACTCTGTACTCATGCTGAGTTACTGTCTCATGGTTTGAATGGTTCTAGGCAGGGGGTTTAAATCAAGGAGAGACCAGGGCACTCCCGAAGGGTCCAATCCGCAGTTTATTACACGGCATAGATCAAATCCGCTCAATCCAGAAACATTAGGAAGTACTCACCTTGGAGGAAGACCTTAAAGAGTCAATTGAGAGGCGCATGCGCAACGGATCAGGGAATGGCGGCTTAGTTTGAAGGCTCCGCCAGTTCCCGGCGCAATTTAATAAATAAATACAATAAACACCCGGCCAAACACAGCACAAAGTACACCCCAAGAAGCGCAGAAGTGGCGGCGATGCCAATAACGAGAGCGAACACAAAGAGCACAAAAAGAAAATCGATAGACCTGCGATCTTACTTCTGGCATACAGACCAGGCGAAACACAGAGAAGAGACAGCTATGTCGGCGGGCGGGAGCTCCGATACGGACTCCACGCAAGTTCGAGGAGACCCAGAAGAAGAAGCAGAAATGCAGCCAGTCCTGAGGAAGGACATGTCGAAATTTCTGAGGGACATAAAGTACTTTTTCCGCAGCGAAATTGATGGGCTGCGCAAAGACATCCAGGATATAGGGGAACGCACACACGAACTAGAGCAAAAGATGGATATCTCTATGGAATGTCATCAGCACACGGGACAAGAACTTGCTCAAATAAAGCAAAGACTGTTGGATTTGGAGGATAAACAGGAAGATGGAGAAAATAGGGACAGAAGAAACAACTTAAGGCTGAGAGGCATACCTGAGGAGGTCCTGGACGTTGAGGACTTCGTGGGGAGGTGAATGGAGTCCCTGCTGCCAGATAAGTCTCCCCTTCAGAGCTCCAGCTGGATAGATGCCATTGTGCCTTGCAGGCGAAGCCTCTCCCAAACAACCCCCCGCGGGACGTGATCCTGCGAATACACTTTTAAAATAAAAGATGAGTTATGCAGAATCACAAGGGCGTGCCCTGCACTCCAATTCGATGGCGTGAGACTGTCGGTATTTCAGGACATCTCCCCCACTACACTATATAAAAGACGTTCCCTTCAACCCCTGACGAAAGTTCTGCGGGATAAGTGAATAAGATACAGATGGGTCTTCACGTTTGGGCTTCTCGTGATTAAGGACGGCAAGGCTCATAATCTGCGGCATCTGGAGGAAGGTGCAGAGTTCCTGAAAAGCCTAGGAGTGAAGGAAACGCTCCCTCCGCAAACGGAGAAGCGTCCGACAACGGAGACAACCTGGACAAGAGTGAACAGGGCGGCCGAGACCAGGAAGGACAGAAATAAATATAAATCCTGAGTTCTGTGGTGAGACGTGAATCTTCATTAATATCCCTGTGGACGGACGTTCACAGAGGTACACACTTGGAGTCGTTTATAATGTGAAATTATAATAAGGCTTTATTGTGGCTTTTCCTTTTCATCAGGAAATTCATCCAAACACAGGGGGAGTAATAAGCAGATATAAGCAGTCTTTTAAGAATGAAAGTCTTATCTGTTCCTTGTGGTATGGAGGGAAAATCTTCTCACTGTCCCTGCTTCAGCTCCCTTTATCTCCAGGGTTGGTCAGCATACAGGTTTAGAAGTTTTCCCTGTGTCTTGAAAGCCGCTCTGCTATCTTTTTGCCAGAGCTCAAGACAAATGTCTCTAAATTCAGCTCAGGTGTCAGCTAAAGAGTTCTCACTTCCTATTTCAAAAGACAGACTTTCTAAGCGATCTAATTCAGGCAGGTGGTGTTTAGTAATTAACTACAAGAGGTTAACCACCACACTGCTGGATTAAAGACACATTACTGAACAGGGATAAGTCCCCTGTTACAATCCCCTTGTTGAACTCCCAGCGCCCCTGGCACATCGGGTGGCAAGTTACCCCTTGCGATGCCACAGGTACTGGGCACACGAATAAGTTAATAAATAAACTCAGTTATAAGAGTTCAAAGTTGTTTGCTGTTCCAAGTTGGCTATCTACAAGAACGTAATTGGGGTACCCCTCCGAGAAACTGCAAGGTTACAATCCGAGAAGATAATACCCACAATGAAGAAAGATGGTGCCTCGCAAAACTGCATAAAGAAAGATCGTGGAGCCAGGGAAGAAGCAGGGATTCTTCGCGGGCTAACATGGCGGCTCTGCCAAGGGCGCGAAAGAACTGCTGCGGAGATCAGCGGGCGGTAAGGGAGGGAGCAGAGGAGGAGAGGAGGACGGAGGCGGTCCTACCTACCCGAACTGGCGACGAGAGGCACTGACGTCAGTCAGGGGCCGGGCGCCTAGAGATGACGCAAGATGAAGATCCTCCAGGAAGTGAAGAGGGGGAGCGGCGAGGTCTCGAGGCAGAGGTACGCGAACTGGTGGGGGGGGGAGGATGATGGGGGGGGGGAACTGGACTCAGGAGAACGCGCACCAGAGGAGGGGGAGGAGGAAAACACAGAAAGGGGGTGGTACATTAAAGAGCACCAGGCAGTATAGCTAGCGGGGAGGGAAAGGAAAGGGGGGGGAAGGAAATAAAGGGGGGGGGAGGAGTAGGGATTAAGAGGGAACAGATGAAGGGTAAGAATAGCATGGAGATAAGGGGGGGAGCTAGGTAAACACTAGATTAAAAAAGGAGATAGCACAACAAGCCAGTTAACCTACACAAGTTGGAGAGTTCGGGAAATGGATACACAGTTACAAGTTGGGGTTCACCAGATTAGCTGGGTGTTAGGACTACACAATTACAGTTACACTGAGTATTTAGTTTTGGACATAATAATGGTTGTGAGCACCGGGAGATGGGCGGCAGCCCCGCTCCCCTGATAGTAGGCATGGGCCTAGACCCCACTGGTCAGGGAACATCGTGGTCAGTGGGGAAAGTCCCGGGGAATGTGGGACTCCTAGAGAACTGGAGCCTTGCGAGTATGAATAGAGAGTTGGAGGCAAGGACACAGAGTCCCCGGGCGCAAGAGCTCAGATCCGCGAGGACTGGAAAGAGCTCAAAACAGCTGCTGTTTATGCTGTTTGTTATATCTGCTGTTGTCTTGTCTTCCTGGTATGTGTCTGTGAGTGTCTCCCCCCCCTCCTCCTGTCCTGACCCCCCACAAGCGCCGATCAATAGACCGGCTGGAAATAAGTGGACCAGAGGCGAATCAGCTACCGACCGGCGAGGTCATCCAGACCAGAGCACAGAATGGGGTAAGCAGTCCTACCCACACATCACAATGCCTGTAAATTGGGTGTCACAAAATGTGAAAGGCTTCAACAGCCCGCAGAAGCGGAGAATAGCTAAGAAAAAAAGGATAGATGTTCTGTTTCTGCAGGAAACCCACTTCAGGGCCAGACATAACCACAGGTTTTTAGACAGCCATTACCGACAGTTTTATCTAGCATCAGCAAGGGAGAAAAAAAAGGGGTAGCTAAACTATTCCATAATAGTTTCCCATTCAAAATAGAGAAAGTTAAGAGACGTAGAGGGCAGATACCTTATCCTGATAGGGAAAATACAGAACAGTAGTTTGACCTTGGCATCAGTCTACGCCTCATGTGAGAACGACCCACAATTCTTCTGATCTTTCTTTGCACTACTGAATAGGGTGGCAGAAGGAAGTATAGTGCTTGCAGGGTACTTTAACAAAAGATTAGATCCGAGCATGGACAGAACACAGACGGGACATAGAGACAGAACTGAAGGGGTGACAGCTCTCCGACAGGGGATCAGAGATAATCAACTGGTGGACATATGGAGGGAACAACACCCTGGGGAACGAAGTTACACATTCTATTCACACCCACATGACAGCTACAGTAGGATCGACTACTTTTTGGTGTCAACTAGATTGGTCCCTCAGATCACCTATTCAGGAATCCATGATATTTCATGGTCAGATCACGCACCAATTGAGCTGAGGTGCTAATCTGGGCTCGATGCCTAAACTTCTCCCAAGTAATGCCTCGTGGTAAGTTATATCCTGCCCTAAGCAGGAACACAGACCACGATGTTGTACTTGCAGACTCTCGGTTTCTCACCCTGAGATGCAAGGGTATTGTGAGATTATTATAAAGAATGGTCACTCAGAGTTTGTATAAGATAAGGTTTGTTATTTATTGTATCACAACAATAATAATCAGAAATATCACAACAAGCTAACTTTTGTAAGCTAATCAGCTAACAGTAAGCTAACAATCCATTTCTAACTATGCAGAGATTATTTAGTTAATATGCCTGTTATACTCACAAACCCAAAGATATTATGATAGGTCAGCCAGTCTCAGGTAAATCTCATCTGTGTGATTCCCCACCTCGGTTCTAATTCAATATGGGGGCACCCTGACTTATATAGCGTCTTATTGTTTGCTGCGTACGTGTCTGACGTGTGATATGTGACAATATTCTGTGGCTACTGACGTGTGTTTACCAGCATTTACAGTTTGATCACAGTGCGACCACGGCTTGTTTACGTGAGTTACTTCCTCTTTTATGCATATGTACCTGTGTACAAATATCCTGTCCATTTCTTAGCAAAACAACCTATTATTTCTAAGACAAGAGAAAGCTATGAAAGCTATGATTTTGACAATATGCTCTAAGCTGTACTAAGCCTTATAATGATACTATATATGTACCTGTGACCTGTATTAATTATGCTACATATGTCATAAGATACTTGTAATCCATAACACCCTCTCCTACACATAATTATCATATTTTAGCAAATGCAGAAAACTAACAAAGCAGAAAATATTCATTATGTGTACTTTTGGAAGACAGTGTCACTGCTCTCTGATGTTGATGAGCTTGAACCTACAGGAGTTTGTGATGGAACGCCAAAACACCCACAACTGCGCATATGTGCACAAGCGATCCCACGATGGGAAGGTATCAATTTGTAAAAATCACCCAATTGCAAAGCAGGTTGATGTTGACGTTCATACATACTTAACATAGTAGTATTCCACCGGGCCCCAAAACAATTTTGATGTTTATTACCAGAACACGCAATCAACGTGGTACAATTATATGACCCGTGGCTAACAATGCTGATATGACCTTCTTCAATTGTATTAAAAGACATTTGAAATATTTGTCGGTGAATGTCTCTACATGTGAAGTTGGGTTGATCTCCAAAAGACAGTAAAGATTTCACTTGTCAAAAATTACATAACATTAGCAAGCTACGCGGAAGCAATGTCCCATTAGGAGTTAAAACTGAAAACGGTCCTGAGGAAACAAGAGAGTCCTGATACATAAAGTCTCTCATCGTATCGGGAACTGCATGCACTTTGCGTGGCTTCCGATGTGGCAAAACCAGTTCATCCAAGTACATCCTCATGGAGGTTTGATAGGACCGTGGTAGACGCCAGATTTGTGAAGTATCTTTTTTGTCGTCTGTGTCGTTGCAACAAGGCATACTGCAGCAGGTTAGATTTGACCTGTGTGCTTAAAACAGTATATTAGTATCTAGGTAAAAATATAAGAATATATGCTAGAAGTCAAAATGTGATTAAGCTGATTGCTTCTTCATCTTCGGAAGAAAAGAGAAAACACGAAGTAAAATAACAAGGATTATTATCCCTAAAATAAAAAACAATAGTGGTTTCAAATACCCTAGGATTCCAAATGCATTTCCTAGTCCACTAAAAATACCTTTACCAGTAGTTTGTAGGCTAGTGCCTATTTTTGACAAAAAATTACCTGTCATTGGCCAAAAAGTTTTCAGTGATTCACCTAGTGTAGTTAACCACTGGGGAAAATCACCCGGGTGTAAATCAACACGTAGTAATTCACTGTGAACTCTCTGTAAAAGGGTATGTACTATATCATGTGTGAACCCTATTGTAATCTTCATTTTCTTTAAATGTGCCAAATAGGCTGTTATGTGGGGAAGTATCAGTGTGATAGCTGGTACCTGGAAACGTACGCCAGATGTAAGTGTCTGATGTAACAGAGGTGGAATAAATGTAGTACCATAACACTGTATACTCCTATTAACTGTGACAAGTGATGCCTGAAAAGGTGGTATGTCGCAATCCTCTTCTGTAGACAAAACTATGTAACTCCCATTATCTAAACTGTGAATTAATGTAAAAGGAGTTTGAATTGGTGTCGCAGTTATCGGGCAGTTGCTACCTTGCTTTTGATCATTGCAAGGCATGTGCTGTATGATGTCATCACATATTAAATAACCTCTATCAACACATCGTATAGTGCTGATGAAAAATTCACGATCACATTTCACAGACATGTATTGAAATGGTTGAGCAACCTGCACCGTTGCGACATAAGAACCTGTGTGTGTTAAGTGTCCAAAATTAAGCAGTTCCCAATTTGTTGTATAAACATCTCCTGGAATAAATAATTCATAGTATAGAATAACTTCCCATAAAGAGTCATCAGGGTTATGAACCCGTCTGTGGTTTCTTTCTCGTATGTCCATAAACTGTGGTTTGTGAAACATATGCTAGGATCTCAGATTCTTTCGGACTTAAATTAAGATTCTGTGTGATCCATGTGAGATTTAAAAGTGATATGTCAATCTTGTGACTTTGCAATGTTAACCTTATAGAAGTGATGTGATTAAGAATAACCAAAGCTTTGATTTCTTCAGATAACACTGTAATGTCTGAAATTGTGTATGAAGCAAATGTTATCAGGTGATCCCTTAACACCAAAATACCTCTCCTTAATTCTTCATCATTTGAGTCAGAGATTTGGCTTATAACAGAAACAGAATCACTCAGCAGGTGTCCTGTGGTTATAAGAACATCATCGTTAGTAAGCAATTTCCTAGCAGATGATTTACTTGAAACCTTACATTCATTCATGAAATATGTGTCATTTTCATAATACACTATGGTATTAATGGTCGCGTTTGTACCCCACATTGCCTCTGAGTAGGGCATGTTAACAATATTATGTGGTGCATGTGTCATATTCACAGGGTTTATCATCTGGAGCTATTTGTACATTCATCAAATCGCTCATTGCCTTGATGACCGTGTCTACATTAATATGTAAACTATCATTGAGACATTTCTGGAACAGGGAGTAGACTTTATAATTAGGTTTCATAATTATTATTCGCTCCACACACCAAAAACCTCGTAACCCAGAAAAATGTAAAAATCCTTGATCAATCATTTTCGGTTGCCAGTTAAAATAGCCTTCCGTGAGATTGTAATAAAAAGCACAGGGTTTACACCCGTACTTGAATACTGTATTGTCCTTATCACAGATTCCTTCATTAATCAATTTCTCCAATGTGATACCACACGCATTCTTGAAACCTTTACATGAATGGCTGTAGTATGTAGTATTGGTAAATGTAGCAAAGCGTGGTTGAGTGCAAGTGTCCCATGCTGTTGGTTCACGAAACAACATACCATCACCTTTTATATTCCATTCTTTCGGAAGTGCTTCTGTCTGTAGCTGTCCAGTTTTAGCATCTTCCATCACAGCTTGAAGTTTCAGTAACAGTTCATCAGCGGTTGTTGATGGGTCCCACCATTCTGAGTAAATACTGTCAGAGCAAAAAAACGCAGAATTATAGGCTCTTACCCCTCCAGGTATTCTGTACTCTTCTTCTTCAGCACCTTCCCAGAATGCCACTCTTGGATCAGTCTGTCCGTTGGGAACAAATCCTTTCTGCGTATTTTGACCTGTATTCAGATAAAAAATAGGGTATTGCTTATACCTTATATTGTCCATGGTTACACCAGGCCGAGGGCAATGATCAGCTTTCAGCTCCTTCGTTGGCCATTTACGTGTTCCTTGAAAGTCAATGAAATAGCAATGTCCAAATTCAGCATAACAACATTGTTCACGGTAGCTTTGCTGCTTCCAATGGTCATGCAGGGGTAAATCATATTTCAGGCTTGTATATTGCAGCTGTTGCCTCTGTGCATTCAGATGTTAACACCAGCTTCCTTCCTTCTGGCGTAGTTATACCAGCCTCTTTAGCTAGCACAGTTGAATCAAACAGCACAACCTGTGAAATCCCCAAAGTCTTTCGTTTCTGGATAATAGGTTTAGGAAACGGCTTCCAATACACACCTTGAGGTATACCCACCGACTGTACCTCCACCGGTTTCAAATCGTAGTGAAGTCCTCGTTTCACGATTCTGGAGTCTGGTGTGGTAATACTGTGTGCAGCTGTACGTTGCCAATTGATGATCTTGCCTTCTTGTTGAGTCACAGAATGCCATTGTAACCTGAAAATAACGCTGGCGGATATTGCTAGAAAAGCAAAACAGATTGAGAGACACAAAATAGTCTTAAACAGTCTTTTCTTCGTGATTACCTTAGCCATTGTTTGATAGGCCTTCCGGAAAATATTGCGTTGATCCGGTATGGCAGGTAACACATATGTATGTCTTTGGTCACGGTCAGGGAAGTCAGCTTCAGCTTGTTGGACCTCACCTGTGTGATTAGTTTCCACATCCTGTGGTCGTGCAGTCTGTGCTCCGAGAGACTGCAGCTCCATCGAAGTCTGTGCCAGATATGGTGTCTCCTCCATCTTTTACAGTGTTTTCACTGCAGTGAGCTGTGGGTTTAAGATTGTCTATACTCACAATCCTTTCTTTGCCTTTAGTATCTTGGATAACAAAGGAACGCTCGTTTATCTTTTTCAGTATCATGGTTGGTTTCTTCCACTTAGGCCGCAACGGCTTTACCTTAGCAACCCTCTCCTGGACCGAATGTCCAATCTCCGGCGTCCAAGCTTTAGGTGTGTGGGCTGTATGGGAAAAAGAATCCCTCAATTCTTGTAGAATTAATATTTGTTCAAGTCTCCCTGGGACAGAAATAGAATCATTATTAAACTGTGTATTCATAGGAGTAAAATATAACCGTTCATGTGGTGTTTTACCAGTTGTTGTGTTAGGAATATTATTTAGGTCAATTTGGACCGTGACCAAAAGTGGGTACCACTGTGTAGGACGATTAGATAGCATTTTGGTTAAAAGTCGTTTCACCTCGTAATTTCTACATTCGACCATTCCAGCGGACTCCGGATGGCTCGGCGAGCTGTAGGCCCAGTCAATACCTAATATTGCGGCCCATTCCTTGGTTTCTGCTGCTGTGAAAGCAGGTCCACCATTGGAATCAAAAAGGCCTTGGGCTTAGCTACGCTTATTAAGGAGTTGAGACAATTAATCGTAGAGCTAGCTGTCGTACTACGAACGGGGTATAAGCACGTAAACCTTGTACAAGCATCAACACAAACCAAAACATGTTTGTAGGAATGTGATGTAGGTAATGGTCCAATATAATCTAAATATATTAAATGAAACGGCTTGCTCGGTATTGCATTAATAAAAAATGGTGATGTCTGATGATTAGGACTGTTTACCAACCGACATGGTTTACAGTTTCTTTAGACTGACTTAACCGTTTTCTTCATATTCGGACACCAATATTTGTGTTTCAGTGTCAACAAAACATTTTCTCTCCCTAGGTGAGGGTGTCCCACACTGTCATGTGCTTGCGTAGCTATCTGCATTCTGCTTGCTACAGGGGGAACAATGAATTCATTAGTATCAATTACAACCATGCAATTATTGTCGACCTGTTTAAATGAGTATTTCTTAGGATAACCAGGTGGATTAGGCCTAGTAGTATCCAGACAAGCATACAACTCTGCATCGAGACTGGCTGACTTTGACTGTGCCCTTGTTAACACTTTGTTAACGGATAATTTTTGACTTACAGTTTGCGCGAGACTATCTGCAAACTGGTTACCCATAGTATGAACCGATGAACCAAGCGTTCTATGCGCTGGCTCATGTACAATTTCAATATCAGGCTTTTGATCAAAATAGGCCGCAATGACCTTCCACTTAGCAATGTGCGTTAGTGGTTTTCTTTTGGCATTCAAAAATCCATTTGATTTCCATATTGGTAGGTCCTGCAGTGCTGAACGTGCTAAGTATGCGGAATCTGTAACTATAAGTACATGTCCTTTAACTGTAAGTGCTTCTTTCATAGCAAAAGCTAATGCGTGAATCTCTGCAAACTGTGCAGAGTGATCTCCTATAGGTAATTGCCAACTGTGCAACAGATTCATATCTGCATCATATTTAGCAATTCCTGAACCTGCAGATTTATTTACTCCTTCTTTGCTTGAGTCTACAGCTGAACCATCTGTGTAGAAAATGCATGTGTAAAAGTCATTCGGATGTTTTTGTGTTTCCCACGTCACTCCTTCAAAAGGGGATGGGAGATCATCTAATGTTGTCAATGTTTTGTCATGCACAAAATGTATTTGCGGAACCTCTATAATTGTGTACCACTTCAACCAGCGGCTTCTTAACGCCTTCCTGTCCGGAATGGTCTGTTTCTGCAATGTTGCTAGTGAAGCTACTGAAGTGTATATATAGACAGTGTTCGACAAATCACCCAAAAATCTACTCGCCCAACCAAAAAATCTACTCGCCACCTAGTCCCGCCCCCAACTCCGCCCCTAGTCCCACCCCCAACTCCGCCCCTAGTCCCGCCCCCAACTCCGCCCCTAGTCCCGCCCCCAACCCCGCTTTAAAATAAAATATATAAATAAAATACATTTAATAAATTCCTAGTCAGAACAACATTCGTTTTTGACATAAATGTATTTATTGTATTACATTAGTCGTGTGTGTGTGTGTGTGTGTCAATGTCGGATCTAGAAATAAAAGCCAGATGTGAATGACTAGTTTCCTGAACCCCTTAACCAGTGTCTGGACGTCGGCGCTTCACAGAGAGAGACAGACAGACAGACACCCACACACACACAGAGAGCGGCACACCCACACAGAGAGAAAGAGAGACACACAGAGAAAGAGACACACAGAGAAAGAGAGAGAATGAGAGACACACACAGTGAGAGAATGAGAGACAAAGAGAGAGTGCAACAGAGAGAGGGAGACAGAGAGAGGGTGACAGAGAGAGGGAGAAGGTGACAGAGAGAGGGAGAGGGCGACACAGGGAGAGGGCGACACAGGGAGAGGGGGCGACACAGGGAGAGGGCGACACGGAGAGGGTGGGTGACACAAGGAGAGGGTGGGTGACACAGGGAGAGGGAGGGTGACACAGGGAGAGGGAGAGGGTGACACAGGGACAGGGAGAGGGTGACACAGGGACAGGGAGAGGGTGACACAGGGACAGGGAGAGGGTGACACAGGGAGAGGGTGAGGGTGACACAGGGAGAGGGTGAGGGTGACACAGGGAGAGGGAGAGGGTGACACAGGGAGAGGGTGACAGGGAGAGGGAGGGTGACACAGGGAGAAGGAGGGTGACACAGGGAGAGGGAGAGAGGGAGACACAGGGAGGGAGGGAGAGGTTGACACAGGGAGAGGGAGGGTGACACAGGGAGAGGGAGGGTGACACGGAGAGGGTGACACAGGGAGAGGGAGAGGGTGGGTGACACAGGGAGAGGGTGAGTGACACAGGGAGAGGGAGGGTGACACAGGGAGAGGGAGGGTGACACAGGGAGAGGGAGGGTGACACAGGGAGAGGGAGGGTGACACAGGGAGAGGGAGGGTGACACAGGGAGAGGGAGGGTGACACAGGGAGAGGGAGGGTGACAGGGACAGGGAGGGTGACACGGAGAGGGTGACACAGAGACAGGGAGAGGGTGACACAGGGAGAGGGTGACACAGGGAGAGGGTGACACAGGGAGAGGGAGAGAGAGGGTGACACAGGGAGAGGGAGAGGGTGACACAGGGAGAGGGAGGGTGACACAGGGAGAGGGTGACACAGGGAGGGAGGGAGAGGGTGACACAGGGAGAGGGTGACACGGAGAGGGAGGGTGATACGGAGAGGGAGGGTGACACATGGAAAAGGGTGACACATGGAGAGGGTGACACATGGAGAGGGTGACACATGGAGAGGGTGACACATGGAGAGGGTGACAGGGAGAGGGAGAGGGTGACACGGAGAGGGAGAGAGAGAGAGGGAGACACAGGGAGAGGGAGACACAGGGAGAGGGAGACACAGGGAGAGGGAGACACAGGGAGAGGGTGACACAGGGAGAGGGTGACACAGGGTGAGGGTGACACAGGGACAGGGAGAGGGTGACACAGGGACAGGGAGAGGGTGACACAGGGACAGGGAGAGAGGGTGACACAGGGAGAGGGAGAGAGAGGGTGACACAGGGAGAGGGAGAGGGTGACACAGGGAGAGGGAGAGGGTGACACAGGGAGAGGGTGACACAGGGAGAGGGAGAGGGTGACACAGGGAGAGGGAGGGTGACACAGGGAGAGGGAGGGTGACACAGGGAGAGGGAGGGTGACACAGGGAGAGGGAGAGAGGGAGACACAGGGAGGGAGGGAGAGGTTGACACAGGGAGAGGGAGGGTGACACGGAGAGGGTGACACAGGGAAAGGGAGAGGGTGGGTGACACAGGGAGAGGGTGGGTGACACAGGGAGAGGGAGGGTGACACAGGGAGAGGGAGGGTGACACAGGGAGAGGGAGGGTGACACAGGGAGAGGGAGGGTGACACAGGGAGAGGGAGGGTGACACAAGGAGAGGGAGGGTGACACAGGGAGAGGGAGGGTGACACAGGGAGAGGGAGGGTGACAGGGACAGGGAGGGTGACAGGGAGAGGGTGACACAAGGAGAGGGTGACACAGGTAGAGGGTGACACAGGGAGAGGGAGAGGGTGACACAGGGAGAGGGAGAGGGTGACACAGGGAGAGGGAGAGGGTGACACAGGGAGAGAGAGAGGGTGACACAGGGAGAGGGAGAGGGTGACACAGGGAGAGGGAGAGGGTGACACAGGGAGAGGGAGGGTGACACAGGGAGAGGGTGACACAGGGAGGGAGGGAGAGGGTGACACAGGGAGAGGGTGACACAGGGAGAGGGAGGGTGATACGGAGAGGGAGGGTGACACGGAGAGGGTGACACGGAGAGGGTGACACGGAGAGGGTGACACGGAGAGGGTGACACGGAGAGGGTGACACAGGGAGAGGGTGACACAGGGAGAGGGTGACACAGGGAGAGGGTGACACAGGGAGAGGGTGACACATGGAGAGGGTGACACAGGGTGAGGGTGACACAGGGTGAGGGTGACACAGGGTGAGGGTGACAGGGAGAGGGAGAGGGTGACACAGGGAGAGGGTGACACAGGGAGAGAGAGAGAGGGTGACACACTCACAGACACAGACACCCACTCTCACTCAGACAAACTCACACACACACACAGTCTGTCACTCACACACACAAACACTCACCCGCAAGGCAGGGGGTCGCACATGGCAGCGGGGGCCTCCGCTCGGCAGGAGGGCCTCTGCAAGGCAGGGGGGTCGCACATGGCAGCGGGGGCCTCCGCACGGCAGGAGGGCCTCTGCAAGGGGCCGCGCCCCCTCCAGAGGGGGACACCGACACCGCAGTATCCTGCTTAGACCGAGCAGGGTGAGGCTCCGGTGAGGGGATTTCCCCTGCTTAGAGCAGGCAGAGGCTCCGGTGAGGGGATTTCCCCTGCTTAGAGCAGGCAGAGGCCCCGGTGAGGGGATTTCCCCTGCTTAGAGCAGGGAGAGGCTCCGGTGAGGGGATTTCCCCTGCTTAGAGCAGGCAGAGGCCCCGGTGAGGGGATTTCCCCTGCTTAGAGCAGGCAGAGGCCCTGGTGAGGGGATTTCCCCTGCTTAGAGCAGGGAGAGGCTCCGGTGAGGGGATTTCCCCTGCTTAGAGCAGGCAGAGGCCCCGGTGAGGGGATTTCCCCTGCTTAGAGCAGGGAGAGGCTCCGGTGAGGGGATTTCCCCTGCTTAGAGCAGGGAGAGGCACGCGTGGGGTGAGGGGGGGGGGCCGCACGGAGGCCGGGAGAGATTGGGGTGAGGGGGGGGGTGGATGGCCCGATGGGAGGGGGTGGTGGATGGCCGATGCGAGGGGGGGCGGATGGCCCGATGGGAGGGAGGGGGGGGCGGATGGCCCGATGGGACGGAGGGGGGGTGACAGATGGCCCTGCAGGGGCCTGAGGCAGACAGGCGTGGAAGGGGCTGGCTGGCGGAAGGGGGAGGAGTGGAAGAGCTGAGGAGGGGAAGTTGCTGAGAGGTGGGGGAGGAGCGAAGGCAGTGATCAGAGAGCTGGCTTTTTTTTTTTTTTTCTCCAGCGCGAGCACGGGAAAAACAGCAGCGTGAGCGCGGGAAATTTAAAAAATACACGTGTGCTGCTTGTGCCAATATTTACTCACCCGGGGGTTAAATCCACCCGCCCCGGGCGAGTAAATGTATATAATTGTCGAACACTGTATATAGATATCCTGTCCCTGTGCCAAATCACGTGATTTCAGCACTGTAAGTGTAACCGCTGATAACAATTTTTCAAGCGGCAAATGTCTCTTCTCTGTATTTGTAAATACATAAGATAAAAATGTAATTGGTATTGTTTCCATAGCATTGTATATTCTAATGTATGCAGCTAGAGGTGAAATGTTTACATATGCTGACAATGGTTTTGTCGGGTCGCGCTGCGCTAAGTAAGAAGCATCATTAACTGCTGCTAATAACTTTCGCAATGCCTCTTCCTCAACTGTTAACCATTTAAAAGGTGTTTTCGGCCTAGTCTGTTCTGACTTAATCTCGCGTGATATTGCGTGATGTAATGGTTCAATCAGTACATTAAAATCTGGGATAAACGTCATTGAAAAATTCAGTAACCCAATAATGCTCCTTAACTGTTTCAGTGTTTTAGGAACACTGATGTTAGAAACTTTCTCTCTGTAATTACTAGAGAGGCCTCTACCATTTTCAGCTATTTCAAAACCTAAAAATGTCACAGTTTCTTGTGCAAACTGTGATTGTTTTTAGGGAAACAAGGTAACCGGCCTCTGTCAATGTAAGCAATACTTCTGTCAGAACTTTAAAATGTTCTGCTTCTGTGTCATGTGATAAAAACACGTCATCAACGTAAATTTCCATATTGTCAATCTTAGACAATAGTGAGACTACGTCTACTGTGAACAAAGCTGGACTATTTACAAAACCTTGTGGTAAACGTGTAAAAATTGTTTACCTTTCCAGGTAAATGCCGCAATAACTCTCAGGCGTGATGGGGTGCGCCCAGAAGCCATTGCTCAAGTCTAATGTAGTTTTAAAGCGTTTACGCTGTAATCCGCTTAAGATTGAAGGTGAATGTGTATTCTGTGCTGTCACTGAAGGTGTGCCTTTATTAACTTCCCTATAATCTAACACCATTCGCCATGAACCGTTTTTTTAGGCACTGGATATACTGCAGTATTCAACTTACTATATTGTTCAACCAGTACTCCTTGTTTAAGCAAATCATTGATTACAATTTCTATGCTTGGTAAGGCGGCATGATTAATTTTGTATTGGGCCTGTTTCTTTGGAAGTGTAGAACATGTATTAATGTCATGTACAATACCTTTCCTTAAACCCACTTGATTTTCCCATTGTTGAAAAATATACTTGTGTGTCATTAACCAATTATATAATTTTGCCTTATCACTAAAAACGCTTTTGTTAACTTGTTCTGTGATGATTGCATTCAAGTCAAATTTCACAGTCCAAGTCAGTTGAAAACTCCTATTGTCTCTTTGAAAATTAGCTTTTCTGTCCCACTGTTCGTCTCTAGGATAAACTGGAGTTTGATATTGATTGAATGGAGGTCTCCATTTCCTGTTTTGGACAGGAAAATTTCTCCCCTTGTCTGTGTTTGTTCGCTCAGGCTTCCTGTCACTGATTTGCGATTTAGGCGAACCTGTCACTTCCCCGGTTAAACTTCTGCCAACGAGAGTATAGGTATTTTTCAAAATTTCAGGAACCATTACTGGTTTTTGTTCTACTGGTAAACCTTGTATTTGTCTTTCAAGGTCTAACAGCAGACCTTGGCCCTTAATCAATGCCTTAAGACAACCCCAAACAATCTCATGGTTGCCTTGTGTAAAACGTAGCCCTAGAATGTAAACAGCTACAATTCCACTAGTCTTATTAACCTGTCCTAGCGTATCTGCCAGTGATGAAATAGTAACCTTCCCGTGGGTTTTCTCATACACATTGCTGATGACTGAATCCCAGTCTCGTGCTTCAGCCAATGTGATTGACAAACCTGCCGGGAGCAAAGAATTCACTAAAGCACGTTTTTGTTGTGGGGTGGGTGTGGGATAAACTCCATCTAAAGAATGTGTTCTTTCATTAAGCCACAATGCAATGTGTTTTGGATTTGTAGGTAATTGACCAATTGTTGCCTTAATATTGGCCATAGGGATACAGACTTGTACCCGAGCTGGCACGTCAATTAACGCTTGAGCTCCTCTTGTTGCTAAGAAGACATTAATAATTTCTCTTAGCAGTGTGATTTCTGCAGTAGCATTAGCGCGCTCTGTCAGAACATCCCGTGCAGCTTGTGTTAACTCAATTAATGTAACTGGTGTAAATAAGTGTGTGCGATTCTCCCCATATTTCGCACCAGAATTAATAGGACCATGTCTGTCCACGCCTGTAGCAAGCACAGGCTGTTGCCCCAAAATGACAGTTGCTGCATTATATGTCAAATTGATGATCGTATGTGTCAACGGGTTATATGCCTGTTGTATGTATTGATATGTGATTGGATCAGCTGTGGTGTCTATTGTTAGATAGCAGTATCTAGCACCAGGTCCCTACGGGCCAAATTGAATTTCAAATGCCTGAATTTCACCATCAATCAGATCTCTATGATACTGAGTTCTCATTAAAACATTTAGGTCTGCAGCTCGTGCAAAATCCATAACAGCCATGATATACGATTATATATATATATATATATATATAATGAAAATTGTACCTTCTCTATTATAAAGAGGAAATAGCATACACGTGTACTTTAAAGATTAAATGGGTAACATAAGATTTATGACTTATTTATACAACTCATGAGTAATTAACCACGTTGGGCGCCATAATTTGGGCTCGATGCCTAACCTTCTTCTCCCAAGTAATGCCTCGTGGTAAGTTATATCCTGCCCTAAGCAGGAACACAAACCACGATGTTGTACTTGCAGACTCTCGGTTTCACACCCTGAGATGCAAGGGTATTGTGAGATTATTATAAAGAAAGGTCACTCAGAGTTTGTATAAGATAAGGTTTGTTATTTATTGTATCACAACAATAATAATCAGAAATATCACAACAAGCTAACTTTTGTAAGCTAATCAGCTAACAGTAAGCTAACAATCCATTTCTAACTATGCAGAGATTATTTAGTTAATATGCCTGTTATACTCACAAACCCAAAGATATTATGATAGGTCAGCCAGTCTCAGGTAAGTCTCATCTGTGTGGTTCCCCACTTCGGTTCTGATTTAATATGGGGGCACCCTGACTTATATGGTGTCTTATTGTTTGCTGCGTACGTGTCTGACGTGTGATATGTGACAATATTCTGTGGCTACTGACGTATGTTTACCAGCATTTACAGTTTGACCACAGCGCGACCACGGCTTGTTTACGTGAGTTACTTCCTCTTTTATGCATATGTACCTGTGTACAAATATCCTGTCCATTTCTTAGCAAAACAACCTATTATTTCTAAGACAAGAGAAAGCTATGAAAGCTATGATTTTGACAATATGCTCTAAGCTGTACTAAGCCTTATAATGATACTATATATGTACAGTACCTGTGACCTGTATTAATTATGCTATATATGTCATAAGATACTTGTAATCCATAACAGTGCTCCCAGATTAAACTGGCCAGCCCGGGAGCAAATTGGAAACTAAATGAGTCTTTACTCAAGATCCCAGAGGTCGCGCAAAAAATAAAAGATGAGATCTCACAATTCTTTAAATCCAACACTGGCAGTGTGGAGTCCCACGTCACCTTGTGGGAGGCTCACAAGGCCACAATGCGTGGGGTCCTGATCAACATAGCAGCGGGTAGGAAAAAGGCAAGGGAGGCTAAAACAAAGCTGCTACGTGAGAAGCTCCATGACACCTCTATCCTGCATACCCGAACGGGTAGAGCCGATACATTAAAGGAGTTGAAGGACGTAAGAATAGAACTTAACCTCCTCCTCACTTCCCAGGCTGAAAAATCACTGAGTTGGACAAAGAGGAAATTTTTTGAAAAATCGAACAAGCCAGATACCATGCTAGCTAGGAAAATTCGCAACAAACAGCACCACTACACAATCCACGCGATTAAGACAAAAACGGGAGAGTTAGCAGCCAATCCCAAACACATAGTTGAGGAGTTTAGAGCTTACTACGCTGGGTTATATGATGGCCAGAAGGTTCGACACAACGCTAAAACAAGTAAAGCTTTAGGTACATTTTTAGCCGAAGCAGATCTGCCAAGAATAACGAGGTTGGAGCGAGAGTTCCTTGGGAAGGAGTTCACAGCGGAGGAACTACAAGAAGTAGTTGCTAACCTTAAACCTGCAAAAGCTCCGGGCCCAGACGGATTTTCTAATTTGTACTATAAAAAATATATAGGAATCCTATCCCCGCACTTGCTGAGGATGTTCAACCACATTCTAGCAGGGGGCTCCTTCTCAGACATGATGCTGCAGGAGTCCATCTCGGTGATTCATAAGCAGGGCAAAGACCTCACCAATTGCCCAAGCTATCGGCCGAAATCTTTGATTAACTCAGATATTAAAATTTACTCTCAATTACTGACCAATAGATTGAGTTCGATTCTGCCTAGGCTGATTCACCCAGATCAAGTTGGCTTTATCGCAGGTAGGCAAGCGGCCGATAATACTAGAAGGATAGTTGATACTATAGAATATATAAATGCCAACAGGATCCCGGGAATAATAGTAAGCTTAGACACGAAAAAGCCTTTGACAGAATTGACTGGCCCTACCTGGATGCCACGCTTGCAACGTTTGGAATGGGGGACATAGTAACTTGGGCAATCAAAGCGCTGTACGCAAACCCAACAGCGCGGGTAATCCATCAGGGGTACCCGTCAGACTCGCTGCAAATTAAAAGTGGTACAAGGCAGGGCTGCCCACTCTCGCCCCTGTTGTTCCTCTGCATGGAACCACTAGCAGCCCATATACGCAGCAATAAAGACATCACAGGAATCCAAATTCAATCTCAGGAGTACAAAACCGCGTTATATGCGGATGATGTTATCCTGACATTGTCAAGGCCCCTGGTCTCTCTACCCAACCTCTTTGACCACCTGGATAAATTCAATTCGATTTCAGGGTTTAAAATCAACCAATCAAAATCGGAGGCCTGAACCTGAACCTCCCTAAAACCACCGAAAAACTAATAGAGATTAACTTCAATTTAAATTGGCAACCCAAGGTGATTAAATATCTGGGAGTTAATCTCACAAAGCAGGATAGATTGTTATATAAAGCAAATTATCCCAAACTCTTACAATCTTTGAGAAGGGAGCTGAAGGAATGGGCATCATATGGTATCTCCTGGATTGGAAGAATTTACAGCGTTAAAATGAACCTTCTGCCCAGACTACTATACCTTTTCCAGACACTCCCCATACCCATAGATAGAGCAGACATTAGAGACGTACAGGCCCAGATCTTTAAATTTATTTGGAGCAACAAGAAAGCTAGGATACCAGCAACAACACTGATAAAGCCCAAAACAGCAGGCGAACTGGCGGTACCTTGCTTGTTCTCGCACTACAGAGCGGCACAATTGAGCCAAATTATTCAATGGCACACAGATCCAAAACTTCGTAGATGGGTGGAGCTGGAGAGTGAACTGTGTGCCCCATTGGACATTCAGAACCTAATTTGGTACCCAAAAACTAGATTAAAGAAGATCTCGAGACCGCTGTCCTCAATGACTAACTCATTTGCGGTCTGGGAAGCCACCAAATTTAAATGCGCCTTAACCAAACGGAGCTCGCTGATGACACCATTATTCGGTAACCCTGATTTTGCTCCTGGGATGGACAAGGGACACTTTATACTCTGGAAACAGAGTGGGTACGGGAGGCTGAAGGATCTGGAAGGCAGTATCACTATTAAAACATTCACGCAAATTCAGGCTGACAAAGGCATCCCAAACACAGAATTCTTTAGATACCTCCAGATCCGGGCATTTTACACCAAATACACGAACCGTCCTAAAGTGATGAATTTCGAAACGCTCTGTGCACGTGGGCACAACACACCGGGACTTATATCTAGACTGTACAAAGAGGTGATCGATCCTGGAGATGGAAGCAGACCACGACTTGACTACATGACCCAATGGGAGAGAGACCTAGGGGAGGCATTAGAGGACGAGGACTGGACAGACAAGCGATAGCAAAAACCTCGATCTGTACGACATTAAAGGAGAACTCATATAAAGTGTTAATGAGGTGGTATCTCACTCCAGTTAGGTTATCTAAATTTGTCACGGGTTACTCCCCCTTGTGTCCTAGACAATGTGGAGAGCCCGGGGACCTGCTGCACATGCTGTGGTCTTTCCCTCGATTACGCCCGATCTGGGAACAAATTTAGAGTTGGTTGAAGAGGATCTTGGGCCTCGAAATTCCTCTAGATCCTTGGCTATTTCTTTTAAATAGGCCACTAGAGGGCCTGTCGAGAGCAGGAAACAAATTGGTCGCCCATTTTGCAACGGCGGTGAGGTGTGAGACGGCAGCATTGTGGAAGCAAAACACAACCCCATCGTTAGAAAAGATTCGGAACAGAATTTGGTTCGTCTGCCAGATGGAGAAATTGACAAGCTTGGCCAATGACACTGGCTCAAATTTTCAAAAAGTCTGGTTCCCCTGGCTGGCACAGACTGACATTGTAGGGGTGAGCAATGCCACCATTTGGCTGTAATAGTGTAAGGTGAGTTCTCCTATAACGCGTAACAGGGGCAAGTACAGGCGGTAAGAGCCCCATATAAAGGGGATAGAGCGGGCGCGGGATGTGCAGGAAAAAATAGGAACGCCCATAACGGGGCTGAACAGTAAGAGCTGAACAGGTCCAAAGCTGTGGAATAAGGGTCAACCCCCTCCCCAACCCCCCTACCCCACCTTTTCTCCCCTAATGTGTCGCCCCCCCGAGTCTATGTTCAATGTGTATCAGTGTGAGTAGGTACATATGGCAGGCTAAGTTAATACGGGTCAAAATATGTCTTAAAACTGCTGTATATGTGAAAAATGAAGAAAATAAAAAGTTGAAAAAAAATAAAGGTCAATTGAACCAGGACCAAAATTTGCATTTAGAAAGGTTAAATCCTTGGCAAACTATCTTTCGCCTAGTTTATTTA
Source organism: Ascaphus truei (assembly GCF_040206685.1). Taxonomy (NCBI): domain Eukaryota; kingdom Metazoa; phylum Chordata; class Amphibia; order Anura; family Ascaphidae; genus Ascaphus; species Ascaphus truei. The sequence continues at coordinate 491,284,240 of NC_134484.1, forward strand.
CCTCCAGGTCAGACAGTGTTCATGAATCAAAATTAATACATGTTTTTTTTTTTTTTTTTCAAATGTGGTAAATGTGTATTTCTTGCTATGCCAATCCTATCAAATCTATTGATATTGTACACAGTAAGAAAACACACACAATTCCAGTTTTTATTCATTGTAATTGTAATTGTGTGATTTATTACTTAACCGGCGGTTGTGGTCGAGGATTTGTTGGGCGGACAATCAGACCAGTGAAGGTCAGAATTATGGAGCACATTTGGGTTCAATGAAAAAATATCATCAGCCATCTTAGCTCTCTACTCGAACCCTGCAGCCAGGGTGGTACACCAGGGCTTCCCTTCCAATCCCTTCAAGATTAAAAGTGGGACAAGACAAGGCTGTCCCCTCTCGCCCCTCCTATTCGCCCTGTATATAAAGCTGCTGGCGGCCCAGATTCGTGACCATAAGGATATTACAGGCCTAGAGTTTGGGAACCAAACACATAAATTAGCCCTATATGCAGATGATGTCCTCCTGGTGTTGTCCAGGCCCCTGAAGTTGCTTCCCAATCTCTTTGAGTTGCTGGGTCAATTTAATAAAATCTCAGGGCTCAAGATTAACCAACCTAAATCAGAGCCCTAAACATAAATTTACCGAAACCTTTAGAAAATCTTATCTCTATCAATTTTAACTTCAATTGGCAGAATAAAGCAATTAAGTACCTCGGAATATATATTACCAAAGATTATAATTCGGTCTATCGGGCAAACTACCCCAGGTTAATCAGGACCCTACGGGTGGCTATAGGTCGCTGGTCAAAATGTAACATATCTTGGATTGGTAAAATAAATAGCGTGAAGATGAATTTACTACCACGAATCCTATATCTATTTCAAGCGCTCCCGGTGCCCCTCCGATTGAACGAGATCCTCAGCCTTCAATCTTCAATCTCCAAATTTATATGGGGCGGCAGAAAAGCTGAATAAACAAACCCTCCAGAGACAAACTGCGGAAGGGGGGCTAGCGGCACATTGCTTGTTATACTACAAGGCGGCACAATTATGCCAAATCTCTCAATGGAACACAAACCCGGATTTGAGACGTTGGGTAGCATTAGAGACCGCTGCCTGCTCACCATTGGAGCTAGGCAACTTAATTTGGAGCCCAAAAATAGCTAGGAAAGCTATACCATCACCGCTATCCTCGATGACAAATTTTTTGGCGATCTGGGAGGCAACTAAATTCAAATGTAATCTAACTACCAAAATCACCTTGATGAAGCCTCTCTGGGATAATCCATCTTTTGCTCCTGGCTTAGTTAGGGAAAACTTTGCAATTTGGAAACGAAAGGGTATAGTACGACTTGGAGATCTGGAAGGTAACAACAAAATTTTGCCATTTGCACAAATCAACTGAGATAAAAATATCCCACAATCGGAGCTTCAGATCAGAGCTGTCTATAATAAATTTAACCCACACCCCCCCCACTGACATCATTTGAAAGGCTCTGTCTTAGTGAGACGTCAACAAAAGGACTCGCATTGCAAATGTATAGAGAGGTAGTCGGTTCTGCTGTCAAGGTAACAAGCAAATTAAGCTATATGTTGAATTGGGAAAAAGATCTAGGTGAGAGCCCAGATTTGGACGAATGGTCACAGATGGTGACGGCAGCCTCTAAAAGTTCGATATGCGTAACATTAAAGGAGAACGCATATAAGACCCTGATGAGATGGTATCATACCCCACTAACATTATCGAAATTTATTCTAGGACGCTCCCCGTTGTGCCCGCGACAATGTGGAGAGTCTGCAGATTTGTTACACATGCTGTGGTCTTGCCCTCACTTAGTTCCAATCTGGACCAAAATGAAGGATTGGCTACAGAGGATATTGAGCCTCGAAATTTCAATTGCTCCCTGGCTCTTTCTATTGAACAGAGCAATCCCAGGACTAGCAAAAGTTGAACTCAAACTAATTTCCCATTTCGCAACGGCAGTGAGGAGCACGATCGCAGCATCCTGGAACCAGAATGCACTTCCTACAATCCCCAAAATTTGGAATAAAATCTGGTATATATGTCAGATGGAAAAACTGACAAGCCTTATTAATGATTCGGGCGAAAATTTTCTAGAAGTATGGACACCCTGGTTAGCCCAGACAGACATCCCGGGGGTAGAGATAACCACAATAATAATTTAATAATTGCAGATGCGTTCTCCTGTGATGATATCTTTGGTCGACCGGCTGTCAGTCACTATCAGGTAGATTACGTTGGAGAGGCAAATAATCGTATACACAACCCCGATTTCAGGAAGCTAAAACACAGGCAACATAGGTTCGAATGGATCATCGGCCGTTCTCCCCCCCCCCCACCCACCTCCCCTGTCTATCCTTTCCCTTCTTTCCCACCGACCCAGTTAGGTTATAAACAATGTTTATACACTGTACTCAGTTATCTTATCTATGGAATGTAAAAAACTCACGATCCTGTAATGGATACCTGTTGTACTTTCTCTGAGCTTTGAAAACCAATAAAATACAAGTTATAAAAAAAAAAAACTAGATCAGATGCTCCCAGTTTTCAAACATATTTTACACATTGTACATTGGGAAACTTGTCCACCTTTCATTTTTCAGCGATTGAATCCTACACCTGTTCCTACACGTGGGGATTGAATCTATACCTGTTCCTACACGTGGGGATTGAATCCTACACCTGTTCCTACACGTGGGGATTGAATCTATACCTGTTCCTACACGTGCGGATTGAATCTATACCTGTCACTACACGAGGGGATTGAATCTATACCTGTTCCTACACGAAGGGATTGAATCTATACCTGTCCCTACACGTGGGGATTGAATCTATACCTGTTCCTACACGAGGGGATTGAATCTATACCTGTTCCTACACGAGGGGATTGAATCTATACCTGTTCCTACACGAGGGGGTGATAGAATTAAACAGCTTAATCAGCGTGAGATGTTTTGGACCCACTCACTTAATACTCTATCCCCTTTTGGGATTAATACAGAATGGGACCTAAAACATTTTCTCTAAGCTATATTATTCCTTTGCCCATTCTCAGGTTATATAATACTGTGTGTGTTTCATATACATTTGTTTCTATCATTGAGATACATACTGTATGTGTCTCTCTAGTCACATTTGATAAGTAGTATTGTATCCTTACTGTGGCAATTTTCTCAGCGCGGTTTGTTTATTTACATCTTATTCTTACATGGGAAGGATGTTGATCCAGGGATTAATCCAATTGCCAATTCTTGGAGTCAGGAAGGAATTAATTTTTCCCCTTAATGGGGTTTTTTGTTTGCCTTCCTCTGGATCAATAAGTAAGTATAGATATAGAATAAAGTATCTGTTGTCTAAAGTTAGCATAGGTTGAACTTGATGGACGTACGTCTTTTTTCAACCTCATCTACTATGTAACTATGTAACTATGTACAGTTAGGTCCGGAAATAATTGGACACTGACACCATTTTTCATAATTTTGGCTCTGTACGCTAGCTACCACAATGGATTTTAAATGAAACAACTTTAAATGAACTTTCAGCTTTAATTCAAGGGGTTGAACAAAAATATCGTATGAAACGTTTAGGAATTGTAACCATTTTCATTCACAGTCCCCTTATTTCAGGGGCTCAAATGTAATTGGACAAATGAACACAATCATAAATAAAATGTTCATTTTTAATACTTTGTCGAGAATCCTTTGCATGTAAAACTTTTCTCTCACCCATTTCTCCATTTCTCCTTTTCCTTTCTCTGACCATCACCTCATCTCATTTTCTCTCTCTCTCGCTTCTCTCCCTCTCCATCTCCATCTAGCCCTCGTTTTTGCAGAAACCTGCGCTCTATTAACCTACCAGCTTTTGATTCCACTTTACACTCCTCCCTCTCCTCTCTCAATTCTGCCTCGGATCCTGACAACCTGGTCAGGAACTACAACTCTGCCTTATCCTCCTGTCTTGATCTACATGCCTCGCTTTCTCTCTGTCGCACCCGCCCTTCTAACCCCAGACCCTGGCTAAATTCCCACACGCGCATGCTGTGTTCCTCCACTCGCTCCTCTGAACGTCTCTGGAGGAAGTCTCATATGCTCGCAGACTTCCTTCACTACAAATGTATGCTGTCCTATTTCAAATCTGCCCTCTCTCAGGCTAAACAAACCTACTTTTCATCACTAATCAACACGCACAAGTCTAACCCACGCCGACTCTTTTCTGTCTTTGACTCTCTACTCAGACCACCCTCGGCTGCCTCCTCTTCTTCCTCCATCTCACCTCAGGACTTTGCTGACTTTTTTAAGGAAAAGGTGGAATCCATACGTCAGAACATCCCATCTGTTGCCTCCTCCCATCCCACATCGCTTCCTAACTCTCCTCCTACCTTTCTAGACTCTTTTTCTGTTACAGTGGTGGCCGAGCTGACTCTAAAGCGGCCTCAACCGCGGTTAAAAAAATACTCGGGCGCCGTGCGGTTGTCTCCTGCCGAAAACCGGGCAGGTTCGCGGCCGCTTTCCCGCGCCTCAGGCGCTTTCAATAGAAAGCGCCATAGTGCTTATCTATTCAAGCGCGGGAACGTGCGGGGAACGTACCCGCAACTTTCCGCAACCTGCCCATTGCGATCCCGGCCAGCTCCCGTCTTTTGTTAGGCTCGGCCGGGACAGTATCTCAGAGGAGGATGTGTCACTACTGATCTCCTCTTCTCCCTCTACCACCTGCCCTCTTGATCCCATTCCTTCCCATCTCCTAAAACCTCTTGCTTCTTCTATAATCCCTATGCTCACACAGATTTTTAACTCTTCCCTCTACTCTGGTACCTTTCCATCCTCCTTGAAGCATGCAACCGTGATACCATTACTCAAAAACAGCAAGCTTGACCAGACCTGTCCTAACTATAGACCTGTCTCCCTCCTGCTTTTTGCATCCAAACTCCTTGAACGTCTTGTACTCTCTCGATTGCTACACTTTCTCAACACCTATTCTCTTCTAGACTCTCTACAATCTGGCTTCCGCACTGCTCACTCAACTGAAACAGCCCTCACTAAAATAACCGATGACATTCATGCTTCCAAAGACAGAAGTCATTACACTCTGCTCATATTACTCGACCTCTCTGCAGCATTTGACACAGTGGACCACCCTCTTCTCCTCCACATTCTCCATACTCTTGGTATTCGTAACAAAGCTCTATCCTGGATCTCCTCTTACCTCTCCCATCGTACTTTCAGTGTCTCTTTTGCTAACACCTCCTCTATCGATCTCTCTGTGGGGGTACCCCAGGGCTCTGTCCTGGTACCCCTTCTCTTTTCTCTTTACACACTCTCTCTAGGTGACCGAATCACATCTTTTGGGTTTAAATATCACCTCTATGCTGACGACACACAAATTTACATTTCAACCCCTGACCTTACACCTGCTATACAGACCAAAGTTTCTGAATGTCTCTCTGGAATATCATCCTGGATGGCCATCCGCCGACTGAAACTTAACATGGCAAAAACAGAGCTCCTTATACTTCCTCCCAAAGCTTGCCTTACTACCTCCTTCCACATTACTGTTGAACATACGATCATTCACCCAGTAGCCCAAGCACGCTGCCTAGGGCCACACTCGATTCCTCTTTCACATTCTCCTCTGACATTCAAAACGTTTCTAAAACTTGTCGCTTTTTCCTCCGCAATATCACAAAGATACGCCCTTTCCTCTGTTACTCGACTGCTAAAACTGTCTCCGCGTCTCCCCTCCTGAAATCCCTCTCCTGGCTTCTGATCAAATCCCGCATCTCTCACTCAATTCTCCTCCTCACTTTTAAAACTTTACACTCTTCTGCCCCGCCTTACATCTCAGCCTTAATTTCTCTCTATGCACCATCCCGACTCTTGCATTCTTCTCAAGGATGTCTTGTTTCTACCCCCTTTGTATCTAAAGCCCTCTCCCGCCTTAAACCTTTCTCACTGACTGCCCCGCACCTCTGGAATGCCCTTCCCCTCAATACCCGACTAGCACCCTCTCTATTCACCTTAAGACACATTTGCTTAAAGAAGCATATGAATAGCACTGTGGATAATCCTCGACACATGATACATAAAGCTTGGCCCCCTGCAAACGCACTTACTGGAATTCCCTCCTACTGTCTCTGTACGTTCTCCCTACCTACCAATTAGATTGTTAGCACCTCGGAGTAGGGACTCCTCTTCCTTAATGTTACTTTTATGTCTGAAGCACTTATTCCCATGACCTGTTATTTATATATTATTTGTTATTTATATGATTACAACACGTATTACTACTGTGAAGCGCTATGTACTTTTTTGGCGCTATATAAATAAAGATATACAATACATGCAATGACTGCTTGAAGTCTGGAAGGCATGGACATCACCAAACGCTGGATTTC